>NC_056630.2:305084832-305384832 GCF_002870075.4 Lactuca sativa | reverse complement strand
CCCCCAAAATGCAACTTAACAATACTTGAGATTTTGGGCTGTTACACATATTATTCTCATAATATATTAACAAATCATTTATTTTGATTTCTAATTAATTTATTGATCATATAATAAATTAATAAATCAGTCTCTCTCTTTAGAAACTTATCATATTGAATTAGGATGTTTGAGGGCAACCGAAAATGATTGTGCTACTATCGATTCAATTTTATACCAATAATAGTTATGGGCTTAGACACCCAATCCAACAGTCTCCCACTTGGATAAGTCTGTAACTATAATTTCAGTATAACTTAAAAACTGATATGCAAATTGTAGCTTCCAAAACCCACTGTCGAACCCTGACCTAGTCAGTTATGTGTCCTAAGATCATTGATCAAACATTCCTCCATTCTACAAGATATTGTACGCACATGAGACATGGATTATAATCAATCTCATTTTCCAATATTTTGTTTCCTGATTTTTGATTTGTGATGACATTATAAGACTTCTAATTGAACACATCAATTTAGTCTTATATCGAGGGGCTCAAACGTATCGTCGAGGGGCCCAAACATATCACTTTTCCCATTAAGGCAAAAGGAATGAATAAAATTTGACTTATATGCTTGCACTATTTACTCATCAAATAATGTAGAATAATACGTTTTATAACATCAAGTTACTGATGCGTTTACATATTATCAATGCACAACTGACTTTTAAACCATAATTCATATATCTCCATTTTAAGAATATAAGATATTCTCGTCTCAAAATTACACATGATAAAACCCATGAAGTAATTCTTTGAGCATGGGTTAATCCAATACTCGAAATCCCTATTTTTTAAGTACTCATGAACATTGTAGCAACCATTGCAATGTCTAATCTCCATAGACAATCTACAATTCAATTCATGACAGTCTTATTTCACTGCTTACTTCCAAAAGTATGAGTGACCGTGGAATCTCGAATAATCAAATTATTCAGGAAGTAAAACATGCAAAGTGAAACACAATAATAACCAAATTGACTATGGTCTAAAAACTATTGAATACAAATAAAACTCTTATTTTTTAATATCCATAATAGTTAAGACTTTATTCATTGTATAATGCTTCGAGTAATCAACTAAACAGTTGAATTAAAGATTAGTCATGCCATGTTATGAACATGCATACTATGATTTTCTATGGTCCTTCATTTGTGAACAGATCGACTGGAAACTATTCCAATATTGCTCATTTCACATTTCCAAATTCTTCTCACTACTTAAAATGTGTTATAAGTCCAACCTTACATGCATTTTCCTTCTGTGATGTCGAGGCTTCAAAGTCATAAAGACTTAGCCAACGATATTACAGAATGTTCCATTGGAACTTTGTTACTAAAAAAATCCCATCGTAATGAGGTCTCAAATTCGAGGTACAGTCCTTGAACAGTTTTCTTGCATTAAAGTTTCCAACTCACATGTAGATTTTAATAATTAACTCCCGCTTTGGAAACATTTCCGTATTCCATTATGACAATCAATTATGATCAAGAATCATCTCAATCCAAAATCATGTCAATATGGTCCCACAAAATTAATACCATACTTCCAACTGTCCAAAACCTAAACTTTTAGATTTAAAGAGAAGTATGAGTTCCCTCTCCCTTAAGTCTATCATAGAGAAACAATTCCCAAACTTTTCAATTTGCAATTGAAAACTATGTTCCCTATGAGTGTTATTGCCAACACACACTATACTAGCATACCAATTATGTTCCCACTAGCATAAACATTATGCTCCCACTAGCGTAACAATTACCAAGAAATCAACTGGACTTCTAAAAATCAATACTTTTGACTTTAATACTAAAGTGCATATTTATAATATGTGATGCTTTGATAACTCTCCAACTAGACTTCTTAAGATTATACACTTTCATTGGATAGCTTACATGTATGTTTAAACCCTTTCAAAACATATAAATATATGTCTTGGAATTTCAAACAACTCCTTGCCATTTCTCACAATTCGAAATACGAAGAGGGATGTTGTAATCATATTGTGAATTTAAGAATGCAATTAACACAACCACTAACCATAATGATGTTTATTACATGTTTAAAACCTACTGGATTTTATATGATCCCATCCATGTGAACCTATCATTCCTAACCTACAATCATAAGACAAGGTAGAGGAAGAAAACCAAATTCAAATTTATCTCTCCTTCATGTACTGAACTTCACTATTCTAAATATTGTGCCCTCTGGTAGCACAAGAGTCGACCAATGTTTCCGTGTTGTTAGCAGTTCACCCATATTGATCAAGGTACTTTTACTGACCAACATGGTTTTCTTTTTAGTCAAATGAGAACCATAAGCATTGCCAACTCAATTGGATGGTGCACAGAAACAAGAATGTGCCAGCTTAACACAACAGGTTATCAACCTCAGGTCGTGTGCTAGTGATAACTAAAAGCTTTATTGTTGAATCACTCCTAAAACACTTAAGATCAATAAGACTCCCACTGACTTCTTAACATATGAGTTTTTCTCTAAAGGTACATTCCTTGACAAGCCAAAACAAATATCCAAAAGTTAGTGTGGATTCCCAACAAGAAACACTTCACAAAATAGGTCTTAGTTTATCCTTTGTTTCTCGATTAATGAAAACATCACAAATCTAATTTTATGTGTTAGAGTAACAAAAAAATCTTTACTCCACATATATCAAGCTGTTTTCAACCTTCATATTCAGAAATGAGTTTCAAGATATGATTTGTAGCAACTAGAGTATCACTCTAAGATTTGATTGGAAATCAAGTGTGATTCGTCTCTTGATCTAACTATTTCATCATCTTCCAATTCCTTTTCTTAGTCATACACTTGTATTATGATATTCCCCGAGGAGTCAATTGTGATATGGTTCCAAAATCATTAAGACGATCACAAAATATGATAATAAATTACTCACTTTTCCTTTCAGATTGGAGAAGCTTTTATATTTCTGCCTGACAGATTCTTCTTATTCGTTCTACCACTCTTTTAGTCTTTTTAACGTATTAGAATTATGTTTAATCTTATAAACACAACCATATTTACTGACACAGCAGTAAATAATGACGAATAGATTTATCATCCTTTGTGGTGGATCTGAATAGTCCATATCAACATGTATTACATCCATTAGTCCTTCACTTGACTCACATAAACATGTGATCAATGAATTAGTCATAATTTTCCAAAGAACAAGATTCTCATATATAATAAAATGTGAATTGTACAACACCAAGTATTTGTCCAGTTGGTGATGAGATTTAGTTTCACTTGGTCAATTATAACAATACCACAAGCGATATCACAAGAATCAAATCTACAATTAATATTGCTAATAATTGAAATGCAATCCACACTTCTATTGATGTCATTGTAAGGAAATATAAAGTAAGCCAATTAGATAAACCAAAATTTTAATTTTATTGATAATAAATGAAAAATTGGAACTTGTCCTTACAATGCATAAAAATGAAAATTATGTTTGTATACTTCTCTTAAGCAATCTATTAAATTATCCTGACTCCCAAGCAGTAGCACCAAATTCTGATCATCAAACCATGTGACTAAAATTCATTTCCTTGATCAGATTCAACGCACTCTACTTAAGGTTCCTTCTTTCTCTTAGATCCTCCAATAATATCAAAATGTGATCATTACATCATCTATTAAGAGTCTATGAATAGGAATTTGTTAACATAATGGATGTACCTAAAGTAGACTCACACAACTTGGCTTCACTATCTCTGGGATCTTTCAGGTACTTTGGGCAACTTTGCAACCAATTTCCCTGCAATTAGCAATGAAACATATAGACTCCTTAGGGTTAACACATGGAACTATCTCAAAACAATCTTTTACGATAAAATAGTTTGACCTTCGTCGATCCCTTTCCATTGGGAAGAGAAATCTATTTGGGACCACCATTATCACCATTTTCAATATCCATGGAAACTTTTGAATTAGACCCTTTAAGAACTTTTACTTTGCTTATGCTCTTAAGTATTTCATCTGTAGCAACAATCAACATTTGGGTCAAATCAATTAGGTTCATGTCGATATTCCTTATATGAAAATTCTTAATGAACTAACCATATGACTTAGGAAGTGAAAGAACAACCAAATCAATAGCCTGCTCCCTTGGGAAAATGACACACATTCTATCCAACTTGTTAATGTACGATATCATTTCCAGAACATGCGCACATACAAAATTTCCATCTTGATATCTACATGCCAATAGGACTTGAGTAGTTTTTTATCTTTCAACATGACGTTGGGAGAGTTACTGGAGGAGGAGGAGGAAGAGTTTGAGAATCATGACGATGAGTTCCACCATTTCTTGCAGAAGAAAGAACATTTTCACCTTGATAAGAAAGTGAAAGATCATATTTAGAAGGAAGAGGAAAACCATTTCAAAAAGAATAATGAAGACCATTATTTTCTTGGCTTGACATCTATAATGGGAGAACAGAGAATTCAAGTTAGTTGATTTTAATTCTTAATTATTAACCCATAAATTATAAATTAAGGCTAGGATCCATATTTTCGATTCGAACTTTGAAGAGGGATGTCGTAATCAAATTCGATTCTATTTTAGGTAGTTAAGGCTTTTACCAGTTCCAATCTTATGAAACAGCTAGATCTTTTGAGATTCATTGAATTTAATCAATGGCATGTTTTATCTCAGATTGTGCTCTCAATTTGTGACTGGGATACCGAGGATCACAAACAAGATATGAATAACCATGCCAACCCACTTGACAACCTCGATGCCATTTATCATCTCACATTCATGTGTAGGTTAACCACACAATCTCCATCAACAATGATAATTTTTTTGATATGCCCATCATATTACTTTATAGCCCTTGTTAGTGTGCCGGTTAACCACAAACGCTCCACTAATGACATATAAAGTATGATGTGCATTTTCATGGATTACCATACATTTCACATTTTTCCTGAAGTAACTAAGAGTGAGATTAAAAAATAGCTTAGTTACCTTATTTAATTATACTTATTAATGAGATTATGTCTTATCAAATTCATTCGGCTAATGACCCTCCACCACACAGGAGAGTAGTGGGTGAGAGTGGACACCCATTCAACGACCATTTTATAGGTCGCTTCCTTATAACTTATTTATAGCATGGTTTCGTGAATGAGGCGTACTACAATTCGAATGACTATTCTTATACATATAATATATATATATATATATATATATATATATATATATACACATAGTCCAAGGTGTATTTTAGAACATTTTAAAATTGCAAGGTTTAATGTTTTAATAAATTAAACGTTTAATTTAATTAGATTTAAACTATTTTATGGATTTATTAATTATATTTTAATAAATTATTTAATTAAATTAATAATAAGATCCATAAGGATAATATTAATTAATCTTATAATTAATCATTATCTTGTCTAAGATTATCTCCTAACATTTAGGGTTTTATTTAATTATCTAACATGACCAAAAATACAGATTTGGTAGATTTAATAAGAAATAATGACCAAATAACAACCATATAAATCAAATTAGGCATGAAAATCCAAAATTTTGAGATTCATTGTGCTCACGTCGTGGGCATAGACTCTCATGTCGTGAGGATAGTTTGGCAGAAAATAGAATTTTGAATTTATCTGTTTTCACGTCGTAATGATCCAATCTCATGTCGTGAGATCAGTTTAACTGAAAATTTCGATTTGTTCAGGTTCAAGCAATATGCATTCATTTTGCCGACAACCATACACTATGATACCACTGTTGTGTTTTACATGTATTATTGCGGATAAATCCTTAACATTTAAGGGTACATGCTACCTAAAGATCTATGCCATAACACTATTGACGTTGTATTCCATTGAACAACAAGAAACCTATGAAGCCTAGGTATTCTTGAATTTTGAAAAACAAGATATAAATTACATACCATTTTGATTGTGGTAGTTAAAAATCAAGAATCATTTCTTCATTAATTTTGGAAGTTAGCACCAGAAGTATCGTGTCTCTAATGGTTCACACTCAAACCCTAGAAACCAAGGAACTTGAAGAGAGGTAAGAATTTTTGCCTAACCCTTCTATAGAATTCATCGCCGAAAGTTGGAGGTATAGGGGTCCTTATATAGTGCAACTTGGAAACCCTAGACAAGACCAAAACCAATATAATAATATTATCTTGAATCAGTAATTTTCCAGCTTCCTAATTATCTTCTAAGGATAATTCTAGAACTCTAAATCCCTAGAAAAAACGTCCATGGCTTCTAGGAAGGTTCTAGAATGCCTGTCGCTATTATTGATCAATTACACTTTAACTCCTATACTTTTAATAAATTCCATTAACCCAAAATTTATTCTAATTAATTTCTGATTAATTATTAATTAAATATTAATATTTCTAATTAATATATTATTCTCATAATTTTAACAAATCATATATTTTGATTTCTGATTAATTTATTAATCAAATAATAAATTAATAAATTAGTATCTCTCTCTAAAAGTTATCAAATTCAATTACTAGGTTTGAGGGCAACCCAAAAGGACTATGCTACTATCAATTCAAGTTTATACCAATTATAGTTATGCGCATAAGCACCTATTCCAATAGAAGTAACATATAAATAGACAATCATTTGGCTTCACAATCAATTGGCTTCAAGTTGAGACCGGTTACAACAATATCAAGGGTGCACCCAAACAAGGAAAAAACATTGTATATGCCGAGAAAACATCAATATAATCAGAGGGTAAATTATCATAACATGCAAGATTGAGGTAATGGATTCGATACTTCTTGTGTGATTGTGTATTGTATCGCCCATTTTAGGTACGAGTAAATCTCTAATTTCGAATCTTCATTTTGGATGGCCACCGTGTGATAAAACTTCACAACGACGTGGAAATACTTTTGATGATCGTGAGATTTTAATGACCTGCCACGACATGACCATGGGTGTACGACATGGAGGTTGTTTTTCAAGAAAACCCTAATCCTAGCGTGTTGGACCCTATTTAAAGGACATTATAGCTAGAGTTTCATAATCATTCGGCCTCCATCACCCTCCCAAGCTCAGAAACCCTAATCCTAGCCACCTATGCATGTTTTGTGATCATTGGAAGAGAAGGAAGTCTTTTGGTGTGGTGCTTCACCTTGCTAGCATCATATTCATATTCTAGCTTATCTTCTGGACCTTGGTGAGTGTCCAACACTCAATATTCATATTTCTAAGTTGCTAGACCTTTAGATTTGTCGGTTATTCTTCATGTCTTGGTAGGTTGGAATGGTGAAATTTCATAAAGTTTTCAACTTTATGTAGCTCTAGTACATTTGGGGTGTTTGGTGCCTTGGATTAGAAGTAAGAATGAGTTTTGGTGTCATGCATGAAATCTTGGTCATAAAACCCTTATTATCACTTAATATGAGTTCAAGACACACATTGGACATGCATGTCTATAAAGCACAAATGTTTATGATGGGGATGGCTCTAGAAACCCTTCTGGAACTGTTGGACAAGGAACGTTCATGATTTAGTTCTAAATGATTATGTCTAAGATATGTTTTGCCATGTCTGAACCTTGGGGTTGAGATCTTGATCTCTCAGAGGTTCTTACAGGATATAGTTTGAAAATTTATCCATCTAGACCATAAGAAGGACCATATATGAGCTTTGGAGCTCTTAGAATCGAAGAAAACAGCTTAACCCACAAAGATGTTAAGGACCCAGTGCCCACGACATGGCCTTAGGTCACCACATCATGGCGTTGGGGAATTTCCTGTCTGTATTGTCGTTTATAGGCCACAATCTGGTCATGGATGGCTACCACATGATTGTCAACTAAATTTAACTTTGAATGCTGACTTTGACCGTTAACTTTTGGCATAGGTCGACTTTTGGTCAAAAATATATCTTTAGAAGGTAGACATATGGTTTATCGTCTATGGATTATTAAGAGGTGTTCAACACCCATTCATTCGCTTGGGGAAATATAATAGTTGTGGATGGCATGCCATTAAGCTGAGTTATAGTCAACTTTGAGAGTCAGTTGAGTCTTCTCACTATATCATGTAAGAACACTAGGGGTAGCCCCTAGTCATTATATGAAACACCCGGAGGTGGATCCCAACATATGTATGCAACACCAGGGTGTGGACCCTGACTGTTATATGTAGGATGCTAGTTGTCTTTGTGATGCTTGCATGGAAGACCAAGAGGTGGCTCTTGGCAGTTTTTTTGTAAGACCTGAGTCTTGGCCCCTGTCTTGGCAATGAAAGACCATGATGTGGCTCATGGCATGGTAGTGGTTGTAAGAATATAAATGGCACATATCACTCCCTATTCTATGTATCGTATGTTATATTTTGGGGAACTCACTAAGCTTTGTGCTTACGATTTCTAGTTTAAACATTTTTCAAGTACTTTCAGTTGCAGATGGAAGGGCCCAACTTGACTCCACTACATCCCCAGGTGGTTTTTTTTGCGTCGATTACTTTTGGTATACTCTGATGTTTGAAAATACAAATGCCATTGATTATATTTGGAGCCATTGTTTGTATGACTCTATGTTTTAATATGAAAAAATTTATAGGCATTTTTGGGATGTTACCTATATTTTGGGATGGACTTGATGTTGAAAGAGAGAGTGAGTGTGTCGACTGATGAAAAGGATGCATAGTAAGAGAGTGTTGATTGATGTTGAAAGAATTTGTAGATTTTATGTTTGGGAGAGAGATATAGAGAGAGAGAGAGAGAGAGATAAAGACATAAAGTGGGTTCAATAGGGTAGATTTTGGTATTTTATTTTTTCTTTATTTCTAGATAAAACAGATGAGAAAAGATAAATGAACTTAAAAAGGGCAAAAAGTTAATTTCAAGCGTTTTGGGGGACCAACCATACAAATTTTCGAAACCTTAGGATCCATTTACATAAAAAAAATTAGCAGGGACTAAAGTTGTCAGCTTTAGTAAACCACATAGACCATTTATGTGATTTAGTCTTTCATGTATATCAACGAGTGAAGACTCTTTCATGGTAATGAGATTCTATTTTTTTTAATCTACAAATTTTTTTAACAAAAATCATTTAACGTCCCAAAAATTCATAATAAAATTTCACTTTTAAAACCATAAACCATACAAACGAGTTGTACAAAAACCAATTAAAATGAATGTATCATTGAAAAATCAGAGTAAAAACCATAAATAGCCAATGCGGAAAACTCTAGGGGGATGTTGTGCAATGACGTCCGACCCTTCCCTTTGGAACCAAAAGTACTTGAAACAAGAAACATGAAACTGTAAGCACAAACTTAGTGAGTTACCCAAAATACCCTATACCAGACATACCTCGGGCCCCGCCCAGCATACTTAACAGGCACCACCCAACATGCATATGCAAGAGTCACAAAGACAACTATCATCTTACATAACATAATCTAGGGCCTCCGCCCATGACAACCGTCAATTTCTAGTCAAGTCAAAATCATCTAAAGTCAACAAGTCAAAACGGTTAAATCCAATAACCCTTGTATACTAGGGTTTTCATTATGTTTCTTATTGAACAACTCACACTCTTAATACAAAGTATCACTTAGAGCTTTAACGTGTTCGGAAACTCTAAACCCTAATCAGGGCAAGTGATGAAACTACTGATGGGTTTTGAGCATTCTAACACTTCCTAAGTGTACATGCAACCCTAATAACCTTGAATCTATGTTTTCTCTATATACATGCAAATTTCTTTTTCAAGGTTATTTCCTAACTAGCATGGCATGGGGAATATATGAAACATAAAACTAGTAGAAATACATACCTTGTTGTTTCCTGGATTCTTTCAAGACTTTGTGAGCCTAGCACCCCAAATGTTGTGCCTCAAATGCTTCACAAAACACCACAAAACTTGGAATAACTTGAGAGAATACTTCTAGCACTCAAAATCGGTTATGCCCTCTCTAGTAACCTTACTAGCTCCAATTTTACTAGCCAAAGGGTTCCTTTTATAGTGGTGTCACAATTAGGTTTTCATTAAGAAGACCCATAATTGTCATGACTCTTCATTTCTCATGACCCATGGGTTTGTAACTCCCATGGACTATCCATGGAGCTCCAAATGGTTACATCCATAACCCATAAACCATGGATCATTAATCCACCATAAAAGAATTGATGATTATCATAATCAACCCTTATATATTTATATAGTCTCACTTTGATCACTAAATTAATACTAGATTAATACTTGATCAAACACTAATTAAATAATACTATTATTAATATATTAGAACTTATAATATATTAATAATCATAAGTGCCATATTCTCTCATTTAGTCTATCCAAGTATTGCAATGCCATGCAACCCAAATGGACCATGTTGGGTCGGATCAAGTACATACCAAATAAAGTTATGGACTTAGACACTATATCCAGCAGTCTCCCACTTGGATAATTCTAATAACTATATTTGCAAATATGACTTCAAAATCCGACTAGCAATCGTAGCTCTTTTAACGTCTCTCGGAACTGAGATGATGATGATACGCCATTTAAGATAAGTGATCATATAATCCTCTGCTCTCATGATATCAGCCCGACAAACACATGCAACATGGTCTTACTTATTGTCCAACATTTGTTTCTCGATCTCCGATTTGTTTCGATAAAGAACTAAATTGAACACATCAATTAGGTTCTGACCGGGACCGGTACATAGATGAAAACCAAATCATCGAGGGGCCCAGATATCGCTTCTATTTGTAGAAGGAACAGATAAACTTCGACTGATATGCTTGTACTAACTACTTGTTGAATTACTCACAAAGGCACGTTTTATAACATCGAGTTACCAATGCGTTTTCGTACAATCAATGAATAACCAACTCATAGTCAACAACTCATACCTCTAGGTTTGAAGATTTATATGATATTACCGTCTCACGATCACTCGAGATAAATTCCATGAAGTGATGCAAGTGAGCGTGGGTTGAATCCAATACTCAGCCCTTATGAGTACTCATGAATGTTGTAGCAACCATTGCATTGTCTAAAGCACTTCAAACAAATCATACAAGCCAAATTCATGACAGTCTTGAATCAATACTTACTTCCAATGTTTGACCGACTGTGGATGGTTTGAATAATATGATATATACCATAACATAATTATTCTGGAAGTAAAAACATGCTAAATTGAAACATAGTAAACAATCAACACAAGATAGTAACACCTTACTCATAAATAAATAACGGCTTTTATTTATCATCGAATGTCAATTACATTTTACAAGTTTCTGGAATCTAATTATTGAAAGTAATATCATCCTTCAGCCCAATGCGCCTTGCATGCTGTAAATGCTTAACCCTGCTCTGTCCCTTCGTGAGGGGATCTGCCGGGTTCTCATCTGAAGATACCCTCTTTGCCACGAGGAGTCCTTCTATTCTATGTCTGATGAAATGGTATTTTCTGTCAATGTGCCTAGATCTCCCGTGATCTCTTGCTTCTTTCTCCAAAGCAACCGCACTTTCACTGTCACAAAAAATTTCCATTGGCTCCTTTATAGCTTATACAACTCCAAGGTCTCCGATGAAGTTCTTCATCCATATCGCCTCTTTTGCTGCCTCGGTTGCTGCTATGTACTCTGATTCACAAGTTGAAACAGCTACTGTCTCCTGCTTGGAACTTTTCCAAGTAATTGCTCCTCCATTTAGGATAAAGACCCAGCCTGACTGAGAGCGGAAATTATCCATATCAGTTTGGAAGCTAGCATCACTATATCCTTCCACTCTCAAGTCATCACTGCCTACGAGGGTAAGGACCCAGTCGTTAGTCCTCCACAAATACTTGAGAATGTTCTTTACTGCTGTCCAGTGTGCCTTGCCAGGGTTTCCTTGATATCTACTGACCATGCTCAAAGCAAAGGCCACATCAGGGCGAGTACAGGTCATAGCATATATGATCGATCCCACAGCGGAAGCATATGGTATCTGACTCATCTCAGCTATCTCAGCCTCTGTACTCGGACTCTAAGTCTTACTTAGCTTGGCATTACTCTGGATTGGTAACTCTCCTTTCTTTGAATCTTGCATACTGAACCTCTTCAGTATCTTATCCACATAAGTACTTTGACTAAGTCCAATTAGTCTCTTACTCCTATCTCTCAATATCGTTATCCCTAGGATATAGGTAGCTTCCCCAAGGTCTTTCATAGAAAAAGACTTCCCAAGCCAGGCCTTAACCTCCTGCAAAGTTGGGATGTCGTTTCCTATGAGAAGTATGTCATCCACATACAACACCAAGAAGCTAACTATGCTCCCACTAGCCCTGACATACACACAAGACTCATCCTCACTCCTAGAAAAGCCAAACTCTTTGACTTTCTCATCAAAGCAAAGATTCCACCTGCGAGATGCTTGTTTCAATCCATAAATGGATTTTTCAAGCTTACACACTCTATTAGGGTATTTTGGATCGACAAAATCCTCTAGCTGAGCCATGTAAACATCCTCAGCCAACTTCCCATTAAGGAAAGCGGTTTTGACATCCATTTTCCATATTTCATAGT
Organism: Lactuca sativa; assembly: GCF_002870075.4. Classification (NCBI taxonomy): domain Eukaryota; kingdom Viridiplantae; phylum Streptophyta; class Magnoliopsida; order Asterales; family Asteraceae; genus Lactuca; species Lactuca sativa. The sequence continues at coordinate 305,372,222 of NC_056630.2, read as the reverse complement.
CATGAAATGCAGCTATGGCTAACAACACTCTAATAGACTTAATCTTAGCTACTGGAGAGAAGGTCTCATCATAGTCAACTCCTGGAGTTTGAGTAAAGCCCTTCGCAACCAGTCGCACTTTATAAGTGTGTACTTTCCCATCCATGTCGGTCTTCTTCTTGAAGATCCATTTGCACCCATTTGTCTTACGACCTGGTACATTGTCAACCAAGTTCCAAACTTGATTTTCATACATGGACTGAACCTCGTTGTCCATAGCCTCCTTCCATTTCGCAGACTCAGGGCCTGCCATGGCTTCCTTATAATTATTAGGTTCATCCAAATCTATCAGTCGACTATCACTGATAAATGTATCACCTTCAGTGGTGATGTGATAACCATAATAAAATTCAGGTGTGTTCCTCACCCTAGTGGAACGTCTTGGAGGTACAGACTCATCTATCAGCTCAACAGGAGTTTCCTCCTCAAGTTGGCTGATAGAATTTGAGGTTCCTTCACCACTTGATTCTTGAAGCTCTTCAAGGTCAATTTGCCTCCCACTGTCCCCTTGGCTCATGAATTCTATCTCACGAAAGAGTCCTCTTATTGCTACAAAGACCACATTGTCACTGGGTCTATAGAAGAGGTAACCAAAGGATCTCTGTGGGTAGCCGATGAAAATACACCTCTCGCTTCGGGGCTCAAGCTTGTCATGAGTCTCATGCCTCACAAAAGCTTCACATCCCCAAATCTTGATGTGGTCCAAATTGGGAACTTTCCCAATCCACATATCATGAGGTGTTTTGGCAACCTTTTTAGTAGGGACTAGATTAAGGATATGGGCGGCAGTCTCTAAGGCATACCCCCAGAAAGAGATTGATAACGAAGCTCGACTCATCATGGAACGAACCATACCTAACAAGGTTCGATTGCGCCTCTCAGCCACACCATTCAACTGTGGTTTCCTGGGAGGTTTCAATTGTGAGACAATCCCATATTCCTTAAGATAGTCAAGGAACTCAATGCTAAGATACTCTCCTCCCCGATGAGATCGGAGCATCTTGATGTTCCTGCCCAATTGATTCTCAACTTCCTGCTTAAACTCTTTGAACTTTTCAAAGGTTTCTGACTTATGCTTGATTAAGTAAATATATCCATATCTACTGTAATCATCAGTAAAAGTCACATAATAACGATTAGCATCCCTTGTAGCAACTCTGAAGGGCCCACACACATTCGTGTGTACAAGGTCCAACAAACCTTCACCCCTATCACAAGTACCTGTGAAGGGTGACTTTGTCATTTTTCCATGTAAACAAGACTCGCAACTATCATCTGACTTGAGGTCTAATGATTCCAAGACTGCAGCCTTTTGGATTTGGCCTATGTGCTTCTTGCTAACATGTCCAAGACGACAATGCCACAAGGATGCTTTATCCAAGCTATCAGAAGAATCAATATACAACACATTATTTCCTAGATTGTCTACAACATTCATTGCTTCATATACACCATCACAAGGTATTGCTTTAAAGTAAAATACATCATTATAATAAACATTAATACCACCATTTTTATTATCAAATGAAAATGTAAAACCTTGTTTGTACAAGCCATGAAATGAAATAATATTTCTCGCCATTTCGGGCGAGTAACAACACTTATTCAAATGTAACATTAACCCATTATTAAGAAACAAAGAATAAACTCCTATCTTGGTAACAGGTGATGCTTTCCTGTTGCCCATGACTAAGTTTATTTTCCCGTGCTCCACTTGCTCACATCTTCTTAGTGCCTGCAAATCAGTACAAATGTGAATACCACATCCTGTATCAAGCACCCAAGAATTAGCATTAGATGAGTTGTTAGACAATATTGTGTAAATACCTGCATGGGTGGGTTTAACCTTCCCATCCTTTACATCTTGCATATATTTGGCGCAGCTTCGCTTGAAGTGTCCCTTATCTTGGCAATAGAAGCACTGTGCTTCCTTTGGGTTCGAAGAAGGAGTAATGGGACCTTTCTTTGTCCCACTTGAAAAGGAACCATCAAGAGTCTTACCCTTGGTACCCTTTGAAGGGCTTTTCCTCTTCTTACCCTTCCCTTGCCCAATTGCAAGAACAGGGGTTGTTAAAGGAGTAGAAGTAGCAACCGCTTTACTCTTAAGGCCATTTTCAGCTGTCCTTAAGAGTCCTTAAAGTTTGCTAAGTGTGACTTCCTCCTTGTTCATATGATAAGTCATACGAAACTGATCATAACTTGGAGGTAAGGAATGGAGAATGATGTCAATCGCCAATTCCTCAGGGAAGTCAACATTGAGCTTTAGCAACCGGTCAACGAACCTCTGCATCTTCTACAAGTGACCGGTGATGGGTTCACTATCCTTCATCCTAGCAGTTATCATGGAGGAAATGATTTCATACCTCTCTTGACGCGTGCTCTAATGGTACCTTTCATTAGATCTAGGTGCATCTCATAGGGGTAGAAATCTTCATAAGATTTTTGGAGTTCCGGAGTCATTGTGGCCATCATGATGCAGGATACCTTGGTGGAATCCTTCTCATGCGCAATGAACTCTACAAGCTCTTCTGGAGTAGCAGTGGCTTCATTAAAAGTTCATTAGGGAAAAGGAGCCTGTTGGGTTTGAGCCAGCAGCGTTATTGGAAGACATCTGGAATAAAAGGAAGATATGTTTCATTAGATTAAGAATCCTTAATAAGTCACCCAAATGAAATATTAAGGCTAGGATCCAACAAACTATTTATAGGTGGAAGAGGGATGTCGTAATCCACACTATAAAATATTTAAAGGTAGGTAAATGACGATTTACCAATTTCCAACATAAGATGAAATATTTTATTATTAGTTTTTATTGGTTTTTGAAACTCCTAGATCTTTTGAGATACATTGAACTTTTCAATGGCATGTTGGAATCTCGAATGTGCCCTCTCAAGTTTGTGACTGGGATGTTGGAATCTTTTGAGATACATTGAACTTTTCAATGGCATGTTGGAATCACAAACAAGGTGTGAATAACCATACAAATTGACTTGTTACCCTTAACAATATTACCTAATCGATGTGCCGGTTAACCACACACGCTCCATCGATCTATAATAAAGTCAAGTTACCCTTTGCCACTCTTACTAGTCCATGTTAGTGTGCCGGTTAACCACACACGCTCCACTAACGACTTGGTAAGGTACAAAGCGTAATTTTATGGGCTAGCACCAAATTCACATTTTCCTAAAGTAACTAAGATTGGGAATTTATAATGTATAGTTACTTTATAATTCATTATACTTTTAATGAGAATTTAAATTCATATCATACCCGTTCGGCTAACGAACCTCCACCGATGAAGGAAGCGGTGGGTGAGAGTGGACGCCCATTAAGTCACCATTTTATAGGAAACAACCTTATACCCCCTTATAGACCGGCTTCGTGAATGAGGCCTACTAACAGTAAGAACAACATATTCTTATATATATATATCTATATAATAAGATTATAATAATAGTATAAGTGTTGATTTCTAAACTTTTTAAAAATCTAAGGTTTAATTTGGAATTAAAGTATTAGAGTGCAAGACTTTTCAAATTCCAAAACTTGAGGGCAAGAATTGAAACTATTCTAAGTCTCTTCAATTTGAAACTTATGAGTTTTAATGGTTCATAAAAATGAAGACTCTTCATTTTATGAAACTTCTTTAGTTCTTTAATCACAATTTAAAGAAGTGACTTTTGGTTATCCATAACTTGAGGACAAGTTATGAACACCATCATTACAATTGAGATCAATAATTAAACACACATGGTGGTTACACATAATTCCTATGATCTTCTAAAAACTCATAAGAACACAAATTCATGTCACGAAATTTCAAGAAATCATATGAACATATATAATACTTTGAAATTGTTAAAAGTCGTGTAAAATGGATTAACATAATCATTATCATTTTGAAAAACAAATTTTACAAGTCCAAAATAGATTGGGATAATGATTCTAATCCATTTCCAGCAACAAAACACAAAAAGACTACCCAGCACGCACCTACTCGTCGAGTGCATGATCCTACTCGACGAGTAGGATGAATTTGTACATGGACTCGGCGAGTCCTCCCATTGAACTCGGCGAGTCCAGTCGAGAGTGAGCAGTTTTTTCGATTTTCAAGCAGTTTTGCATCAAGTATACATAAAACAATCCTAGGCTCTGATACCATTGATGGGTTTTGAGCATTTTAACACTTCCTAAGTGTACGTGCAACCCTAATAACCTTGAATCAAGGTTTTCTCTATATACATGCAAATTTATTTTTCAAGGTTATTTCCTAACTAGCATGGCATGGGGAATATATGAAACATAAAACTAGTAGAAATACATACCTTGTTTTTTCTTGGATTCTTTCAAGACTTTGTGAGCCTAGCACCCCAAATGTTGTGGCTCAAATGCTTCACACAACACCATAAAACTTGGAATAACTTGAGAGAATACTTCTAGCACTCAAAATCGGTTATGCCCTCTCTAGTAACCTTACTAGCTCCAATTTTACTAGCCAAAGGGTTCCTTTTATAGTGGTGTCACAATTAGGGTTTCATTAAGAAGACCCATAATTGTCATGACTCTTCATTTCTCATGACCCATGGGTTTGTAACTCCCATGGACTATCCATGGAGCTCCAAATGGTTACATCCATAACCCATAAACCATGGATCATTAATCCACCATAAAAGAATTGATGATTATCATAATCAACCCTTTTATATTTAATTAGTCTCACTTTGATCACCAAATTAATACTAGATTAATACTTGATCAAATACTAATTAAATAATACTATTATTAATATATTAGAACTTATAATATATTAATAATCATAAGTGCCATATTCTCTCATTTAGTCTATCCAAGAATTGCAATGCCATGCAACCCAAATGGACCATGCCGGGTCGGATCAAGTACATACCAAATAAAGTTATGGACTTAGACACTATATCCAACAACTACTCGATAAAGCATTATTACATAACCCTCGAGGGCATATGACAATCATAACAAGACTTAACGAGGTTTACGAACCTTGAATTACAGAGCCAAACACTCAAAAAGGTCTCAAAAGAAGTCTCTCTCAATCTCTTTCACTCTATCTCTCTCAAATCTCTCCAACAATGTGAAATCTCTCCCAAATCTCTCTCTGTATGAGAAAGCTCTCCATGAATGTGAAATCTCTCCCAAATCTCTCTCTGTATGAGAAATATCTCCAAGAATGTGAAATCCCTCCCAAATCTCTCTCTATATGACAAATCTCTCCAAGAATATGAAATCTCTCCAAGTATGTCGAATCTCTCTCAAAACCCCTTTTGATTTATTTTAATCATTTGGGGCATCCCGACACTTGACTTTGTGAAAAAACCATTCGAAACGGGAAGATTCATTGGAAATTAGCCTTTTAGGGCCGAAGTCCCTCTACAAGGACCAAACTCTTCTTGAGCCGAATCCCCAAGAATCAAGACCGAAGCCTCCTTAAGGTACCGCATCCATTGGACCGGACCGAATCTGCTGAGAACCGAGGGTGCTGAAGACCGCAACACTGATCCGCACCCGACCTTCGCTTCGAACCCTCCTGACGAGCCCCTTGCGGTACCTCCTCGGACCGCAGTCGCTTCCCCTTCAGATTCACTTCAGCGACCAAGTCTTTCCTCCAGTTCTAAGGCTGCTAGGATCCGAAACCAGGCCTTGACTTCGGATTTCCCCATTTTCACCTGGTTTTCGACCACGACTCCATTTTAAGCCCGAGGGATTTTCACCCAAACTTATATTTTGACATATAAGACCCCATAGATTCATAAATTCATCATATTTTTGGGGAAAACCTTATTTAAGAATAAAATCTATTAAGTAAGATCTTGAGGTGGAGTGTTGACTTCACTTTAGTTTATGACACAAGCAACCACCCACACCCACTCCATGACCAGCCGACACCCATCCCCACCACACTTGGTCACTCAAGAGTACTTTCCCCACCATTTGACCAGCCACACTCTTGGTCGAAGGATGGAAACTGTTATCTCTCCTCACCTTCCTCTCATTTCTCTCATTTCCACCCAAAAAACAAACACCTTTCTCTCTTAGTTCTCCCTCCCTCAAATTCGAGATTCAAGGGCTGATCATCAAGTTTTCTCTCATTTGTGGTAAGTGAAATGATCCTCTTTATGATTATTACACTTCCTTTTACTCAAATCATAGATTCCTTACACAAACTCCATCATATTTGTGTTAGATTCTCGAATCTTCAAGCAATCCTCCAAGTGTTCTTGAGTTGAACACTTCTTCCCTTCAACATTCATCCACTGAAATCAAAATAGGTGAGTTCATACCCCTATCTCTTCGTGTTTTTCTTAAGTTTTAAGGGGGGGGGGGATACAAGTTAAAACCTTAAGAACATGACTAAACTCATTTAACAGCCTTCATTAGAAACGTTTAACTCCATTCACGGATTGTTTTGGTCAACTTAAATATTTTAGTTTTTAAAACTGTGTTAGGTGCAAATAGTTTAGGTTCATACCTTTAAAATGACTACTTGCACATCTCCATACGATTTGTCTATGATTTATGGTTATTTTTACAAAACAGCCTATCAATTCATAAATGAATACGGACCAGTCTGTGAATATGAACATTTTCACACAAGTTAGACTTCCAAAAATCATAATAAAAATTATGAATAAACTATACACATTTTATGAACTCTCAGAATTTATGGATTCAATTTTCGACTTCGTATGATTTTTTTATGATTTTTTCTAAAACAATGCTGATAGGTTAAAAACTAGTTAACAGCTTATAACTTTCATAACACTTTGTATTATGTTGAGCAAAGTGTATAAAAATAAGTTATTAGTTTATCATCATAAACTGAAATTTAGTCATTCATGATAAGGTTTACTCGTTCATTCGAATACGTATAATAAATTTCAATAAGCATAGTTTATGGATTTTACTACATGAAAAAGGTTTTACTCTCAAAGCAAATGGGTTTTCATATCCTACGTAATAAATTATAATAGGAATAGTTTAAGGATTTCATATCACTAATTTATTCAGAAAAGGTGATTTTACTTCCTCCACAGAAGAGGTTTTAATATCAAACTATGTGTAAACTAGTGAACTTAGGTTGTGACGCAATTCTCTCCCCGAACGTTCGAGTACGGGATCCCAATTCCTGTAAGTTATAACCAGAGTCTCTTGTAGGGAGAGCGTGATAATTGTGTATACATCTATATTGGGTTTGATACCCCACACCTTGCTGCTAGCTACAGTGGGACCGGCAGGTCTACGGGTGACAAGAGTCATAGTATCTAATCGTCTGAAAAACATTGTGCAGGTTAATTCTCGTCATAGTATGGTTATAGCGACTCACATAGCTAGTTAACAATCTTTCAAGTTTACATGGAAACTTTTACGTTAAAAAGGGGTTTAATTCTAAATCAAACGAGTTTATGTAGATTTAAACTTACATGAATTACTTTAAGTATGGTAAAATACTTGTACACTTTCGGTCTTAGGATTAAAGACAACTCATAACGCATACAGTTTACGGGATTTTTCTGAAATCAAAAAGGGTTTTATGCCGATTTAAAAACACTTTTATATCTTTAAATATGGAAAATACTTGTTCATTTTCGGTCCTGGTATTTAGGACTACATAACTTTTATAAGGAAAATATTGGATTTTCTTTGGAACATATTTCTATTCACTTTATATCTCGTCTAGAATTTTTAGACTTCAACGGTTCATTTAATTAAAATTATATGTAATTTATATACACTAAGTGATCATAGAAGGAACTTATGGGTTCTTCTAGAGTTCATTATTGCATAACATAGGAGCATTCATTTCATACTTAACTAAGAAAATATCGGATCTTTTGGAGACCATACTCTATCAACGGTTCATTTAACTCAAGTTATATGTAATTTATATACGTTGGGTGATCATAGAAGGAACCTATGGGTTCTTCTAGAGTTCATTATCGCATGACATAGGAGCATTCATTCCACACTTAACTAATAAAATATTGGATCTTCTGAAAACCATACTTTATCGCTTTCACAAGGAAAACGGTTACTTCCTGAAACAAAACTCTTATGAACTCCCCAACTTAATTGTTGACACTTTTTCAAAACTACTTGTATTCTCAGGAAATCAGTGAAACAGGAAAACCAACAACATTTTGAGGATGGGACGATAAGTCGTCAAACAATACATTTTTTCATCATAATGTAATTAACTTGAATCATGTAAACAAATACTTTGGTGTAACTTTTTCAATTATATTTATGATGGTTGTATTTACTTTGAGCACTATTATACTCGTTGTTGTGATACTATACATGAAGTCCTCCACCCCCGGACGTTTCCGCCATCCTTGGTTTGGGGGTGTGACACCGCCATACAAGAAAAACGGGCCCAACCCAACATACACGTAAAGGGCCTAGCCCATCATACACATGCAAGTGTCACAAACACATCTAGTATCAATCCTAACACAGTCCAGTGGGTCGACATTGGTGCCTTCGACCAACGAGTTTAGTTAAGAGACTCACTTTACTCACAAAGCCAACTAAAAACTCAGCTCAATGTCTGTGGGATTAAGGTGGCTATGCTTAAAACTAAATTGGTATAAACTTGATAATAGAAGCAATGTTCTTTTTGGGCTACCCTCATTACTAGAAATAGCTAGAAATGATATTAGGTGAGAGAGTGATAGATAGAAAGAGAGAGTAAGAGAGAGAGAGAGAGAGAATAATTTTTTAATATATTAAATGATTAATATATAAATTGGAAATAGATAATTGATACGTTAATATGTTATGTGATTAATAAATTTACATGAGATCAATAGTTAAATAATTGATTTGTTAACTTAGATGATTAGGAAAATAATAAGAAATCACTTAGAATTAATTAATTATTAATCATAATTAACTTGGAATTAATTTCAAATTAATTAAAAGTGCAAGCGGTGAATTGTAATTTTTCAATAATTCAACAAAATAAGTAATTCTAGAGCCCTCCATGGCATTGACAATTTTTGAGGCTCTTCTAGGGTTCCTGGAAGCCTCTTGGATGCAGATAAAGAAAAGATTTGAGTTGGGATTAAATATATTATTCAATTAATTCAAATCTGACTTTGTTTGCAAGTTACCTAAACTATAAATAGGACCCCATAGCCATCAATTTTCGTTCATGCCTTTACCTACAAGCAAAGGAAAAAAAATTTCCTCTCTCCTCATCAACCTAGGGTTTCAAGAGTTTAGGGTACATGCCATTAGAGGCACTAAAATTTTGGTCCTTGTTTTCCAGGGTTTTCAAGAAGGATATTAGTGTGATTATTTTCTACAATAATCAGGAGGTATGTAAACCCTAACTCTATGTAAATTTTGATTATTATAGAGTCACCTTAGGGTTATTGATGTTCATATCGATAGAGAAAACATAAATCCAAATAGGTTACATGTGAACTTAAAAGTTAAGTTCTTTTCCGCCTCATGCATAGATTTATAACATATAAAACCCATCAGTGCTGACCACAACTAACAGATCTCTCCGCCAAATGATAGGTGCTAAACACCTCTTAACAATCCTTACAAGTTAAACCCTAAGTCTAGCTTATAAAAATAGAAAGTTGACAAAAAGTCAACCCAAGTCAATAATTGAACGCACAAAGTCAAAGTCAATAACTTACAATGTCAACCAACGATCCTCACATCGTGACCAAACCTTGGCTACATCGTGGGTGTGCACTAGACTTGATTCCAACTTTACCTGCTCCAACTTATCCAACTCAGTCATGAACAATCCTTTGGGCTAACCTTAAGAAGTGAACATCCTTCTTTAATGTTGTGAGCCCCAAAAGACTCAACATAAATAGTTTCTTTCGTGGTCACGTTGGGACACACCTTCTATCACATTGTGACTACAGTCTGAAGCATAAATCCAAAGATTTAAGTTGTCACAACTAGCATTTTTGCTAGGAAATTCTACTCACATGCAATCATTCACCTAGTGTGATAACCTATAATCTATGAGAATACTATACTCCATTCTCATTCAAATGTATCTCATATGCTCAAATAAGGGTTGGAAACCCTAGATATCCCCTTTCAAGTTCACTATGGCCTAGGATTCTCTTATTGGGCCTAAAGGACCAACAAACCTTCAAGTTGACTATTTTGGGCCTAGAAACCCTAATTGGGCTCTAATAGGACTCACATTCATCAACTTTAACATTTTGGGCCATGTGGACCTAGAATCGTTCATTCTATTCCTAATGGGCCCAATTGGGTCATAAGTGATTTTAAATTTCCTAATGGGCCATAAAACTCATCCCTTGATTATTTGGGCCATGAGTCATCTCCAAGGACCATGTAGGCCGAAAATCATTTAAATGAGCCATATTTTTGGATTTAGGCACTCAAGGCCCAAACCCTCTTTTCCCTTATCCGCTTTCTCGGCCCACAAGTGAAAAAAAAAGGGAAAAATGAATGAAAGAATGGCTTCATTACACCTCATTATTGTTTAGAGGTTAAGTAAGGGATTACCCAACAAACAACCATGCAAGTCTCATATACCCATGCAAGTCTCATATACCCATGCAATTCTCTCTCTCCTCCTTTCTTCTTCTTAATTCTCGGCCAAAAGAGAAGCATACACTAATTTCACCAACTTCTTTCAACATCACTCTCCCTAGAAAGTCTTCACTCTTCTCAAATTATCGAAAATCTAAGGTGAATCAAGAAGGTTTCCACCAAAAACTCATCTTCCCTTGGTAAGCCCTTACTCATCTAAGTTGTATAACTTCATCCTTGTGTTAAGATCATTCATTCTAAGCATTTTGTGATCATACTCTTAGAAAACCTCCATAAGTTCGAGATCTTCCAAGGAGGGTTGCTAAGGCCGATTTTTCTTCTCATTTTCCTCCCAAAACCGAAACCACACCCAAGGTGAGCTTCATACTCCCTATTTTTCTATTTTATAAGTTTTGTGGGGGGGAATACAAGTGAAAGTGTAGATCTATACGTATTTGTATGCCTTGTATGATTTCTATGCTTATATGTGTGTTTTTGTGTGATTATGATGTTGGATCTAGTCATAAGCCCCTAAAAATCGAGATATACTTTATGTTAAATGATACTAGCATCAATTATATTTCTACATACAAAGTATTCCAAGAAAAATAGCTAAGTGGCTTAATAACATCTTCTTTGGGCTAAAAACTCATTTTTGGACATAAAATTTTAAAAATATAAAGTTAAAGGGCCCGAAATGACATATTACGAATTCTGATGGGTGAGATGAGTCAAAGCAGTTTCAACAAAGTATTTTCTGGAAATATACTTATTTGGTGGATTAAAAATATAAATTTCAAGCTTAATGGGCTAAAACTGACATTTTCGGCCCAATAGGGCCCAATATGCGAAATTTTCCAATTTGAGGGGCTGAAACTGTGTTTTACTGTAAAAAAGTGGACTACTAGTGTTCCAAATCCTTTCCAAAGGTTAAAAGTTCTTTTCATAATTAAAAAGGACCAAAGTTGCAAAAATTTTCCAATTTGGGCCAAAAGTGTAAAATTTGCGAAAATGAAGGTTCCAGCCGAAAAAGTTTCATTTTGAGGGACTAAAACTGTTTTTCAAAAAGGTTTGAGATGAAAAATACTTTTTCCACAAGTTTTGATACTAAAGTGTCAAGAATAATGACTTAAGGACTAAAATATAAATTATTTATATAAGGTCCAAAAGTGTAAATTCATCTAGAAAGAAGGGTCTGAAAAATGTAAAAGAGTAATGTCTTAAACAATGAACCTGACACGATGAAACGCTAGTAACTCGACCATCGGTAGATTTCAATGCACCTATAATACCAAAAATCGTTATTGAACGAATTGATTCGGTCTCGAATCAATAACAAATCTGAAACTACTAACACTACGACACTCAATACACACATGGAACTCTCGGAAACTATATACACTCGTGGAAATACACTAGACGTCGACACTCCGTCCTTGGGCCCAAAAGTTTCAAATCATGCTTGTCGGGCCTAGCTAGCCCAACGACATGATCTTTAGGCCCGAAGGAAATTTACTTACACGTAGTTGGGTCTAATACGACTTAATTTCATGTAAAAGGACTTTCAATGGCAAACGTGCTGCTGGTCCCCAATGGTCCTTGGGTACTGCTAGCGAAGTCAAAACTCACTATTGCGAGTTGGGCTAAGGGCCCTTCGCATTCTCTATGGCCTTGAACGACGTAGGGAAATACCGGGGGCTTCGCACCTTCTTTTTCCCCTCGGTCGTGGGGCTACATGAGTCCGGGGGGTTGGGTTACGTGAATAAGTGCAAGCGACGCCTAAGGGATCGTTTGTACGGTTGTCAACTGGTCGTTTTCATTAATGTACGTTACAACAAATCACCAACTACTATTAATCCAACGTCTCCGGAGCTCAACGAATACCTCTATCGTAACGAAATAACAACACATAAACTAATTAAAGCAAAGTGATAGGAAAACGTCGGGTTTTCCTAGGGTTTTCAACTATTACACCTACGAACTACATAACGAGTTTTACAAATCGTACGCTTACCTTTATAGAAATAAACAAGCATACTTATGGATCTTCACACCTTTTTGACTATACTCTTTTCAGAAAATATCAGATTTTCTGCTGGTTTTTGAAACAATACAAACATTGGATTTCAAACATTACTTATGAACTCACCAACATTTCATATGTTGACGTTTTTCAAAATAGTTGTATTCTCAGGTAACAGATAAAGTGAAGGAAGAATTGTATCCAATGATGTTTTGCTGTGTGTTAATTAGTATCGAATAATCTACTTTTGAGAATGTAATGTTTTGAGACAATGTAATGGATGTAAACACTATCAGTTGTAATATTCAAATGTTGGTGATGAATGATGTTACGTTTCATGTATATTCATGGTGATGGTATTCAATTGAGTCACAACAGCCCCCGGACGTTTCCGCTGTCTGGTTCGGGGTTGTGACAGGTTGGTATCAGAGCTCTGTTTATAGTGAACTAGCATATCTAACCATCCATTGATATGAAACTATAAACCAAAAGAGGGACTAACATAACTTTGAACAAGACAAGTAAAACATAACAATAAAACACCCTTACTTGTATTAGGAACGAGAACCTAACACCGAACCAAACAAGATAACGCTAGTATCTCGGTTAATCCAGGACTGTTCTTAGTTGTATCAAGGAGCGGATGTAGCCTGATCAACTACATTCCCTCCAAGGTACAACCACCACATGTCTGGAAGAAATCGTGACAGCTAGGGAATCTAAAAACATACCCCTTAATCTCCAAGAAGGGAACTTCAACTAAATCTATGCAATAGTTGTAGAATTATAGGAGTAATTGGTATGCTATTTGTTTCTAGTATTCATAGCCCTTCGTGCAATACTCTATAGGCAAGTATCATTAGCCAGGAAACCCTATCTCCCTATTCAAGGAATAGTAGGGTGGCTCGACCCAGAGGAAGAACCACAGGAGGAACACGAAGTAGAACTCGTAGGTGAACCCACTGAGTCAATAGTGGACCTCGAAGAGGAAGAGCCCAAGGGCAATGATGATGATGACTCGGATGCAGAATCTGATGTCATCAATCATCCATGAAAAGCCAGAGTACCGATGGATCGTGTGGGCCCCGGTGGCCCCATGCCCCCTTGGGCATACGAAATTTGGAGATAGAGTCACCAGCAAGGGATACGGCCACATTACGGTAGGAACCGAGGTCTCTCCGACCATTGGCCATAGAGGACCAGCTGACCAGGCCCTCCCAATCATGGTCCGACGCACCCGATGTATTGATAACCAAGCTTAGGACACCCCAAATCGAACGAAACAAATGTGGTTTGCTATTAAGAGGGATGAGAGGCAAACACGGGAAGTGAATGGAGACTCTCGAGCGAGACAGTTAGTTTGGGAGGTACGCCTATGAGATACCGAGCAACAAGTAGCTCGTCTCCGAGGTGCATCCACTTCACCAGCACCATCACCAGACACTTCCCGCCATGATTAGGATCAGCCTTTTCTAGTTCCCCCCTACTATCCGACATGACTCTCTTTCGTGTACTAAGATGGTACTTACCCCTGAAACAATTATGTGTTATATTTATTTCATATTGCTACAAAGACTCAATTATATGCACAAGCGAACCCTCGAGACCACTAGATACTTAAGGATCTCGAAACCAAAACAACCCATATATTCTAAGGATAGACGTAAGAATCGTGCCAAATCTGTGAGTACCTACTACCGCAAATACATCATAGGGATGTAGATGGAGGCAGTAAGAAGTATACAACAAGATGCAAAATTTATAGAGTACAACCAGGAATGACGATCATTACTTATGATCTGGGTTATCAACGTGCATCAGGAAAATGCCATCCCGCAAGAATAACAAGCGCACCCGCGAGACACCGCTCCTGCAGATGGACTCTGCTACATTTCAAGCTGCTGTAACGGCGGCAGTAACCGCTGCTATGGCACAAATCAATGCGAACAACCCCATTAGAGACAGGAATAGCATTGAAAACTCCAGCCAAAGGAACGAACATGGAAACCATCAAGTGACAACCTATCAAGGAACTCCAAACCCCAAGCTCAAGAGCAGGAAGCTGAGGTCTGGAAGTAAGAGAAAGGGGCGACACACTCAAGGGTTCTTAAGGGGAGCAACATGTTGTTGTTTTTCATGCGACCATGACCCCTATTACACTAGCAACCAGGAGACCATATGCTGGAAACCTTCCAAAATGCAACCAGTGCAAATTCCATCACAATGGAGCCTGCAGGGAGATGCATTATAACAAATGCAACCGAAAGAATCACATCGCCAAATTCTGTAGAACTTATCCATGCCAGAATCGCCAGCCAAATGAAAACGACAACAATCGCAACAACCCTAACAACAACACCAATGATGAGACCAGTCGCACCTACTATAGGTGTGGAGGAACTGGTCACATCAGGCGCAATTGCCCCAGGGATAACAATCGAGGAGCAGAAGGGTCAGAAATCTTCCTGACCTTGGGTCAAGGCGAAGCAATCCAAAACCCAACGGTTGTTACTGGTACGTTCCCACTTGACAACTCTTTTACTTACCTCTTATTCAATGGTAAATCCGAGTGAAGTTTCGATTAGTAACAAATTCAAACACTTACTAAAACAACATCCCCAAAGCTAAGCTAAGCCTTTTCAATGGACTTGGCCAATGGGGAAAAATGATTTAACCTAGGGTACTTATGTGGAGTACACCTTAACACTAAAGAACCATTCAATACAAATAGGTTTCATGCCAGTAAATATTAGGAGTTTTAATGTGATAATCGTCATGGTTGGGTTAAGCCCACACCGTGCTGATACTATGTGTCGCGAGAAGGCCATTTGCCTTCACCTTCCTATTCACGAAAACTCTAATAATCCATGGTGATAAACCTGGCGCAAATCCTCTCCCTATCTCGTGCATCAAGGCACAGAAGTGCCTGCACCAGGAGGACTACGTTTTCCTCACTCATGTTGTGGACAAGACCAAAGAAGAGGTAGGCATACAAAGTATTCCGGTAACATGTGATTTTTCCAAATGTGTTCCCCAAAGGACTTTCGGGAATATCCCAGAGGGACAGGTCAAATTTCGAATCAACCTCCTATCGGGAACCCCATCAATTGCCAATTCACCCTATAGGTTGAATCCCGCCGAAAATTCACAAGTTATCCAGTCAACTGAGTAGAATTGTTGCGCAAAAGATTCATCAGACCAAGCTTCCCTTCCTAAAGAGCTTCGATCTTGTTCTTCAAGAAGATGGATCCCTCGGAAGGTACATCGATTTTAGGAAATTGAATAAGCTCCCTATCAAAAAAAAATCGATACCCACTTCCTTGGACTGACGATCTATTTGGCCAGCTCCAAGGAGCTAGCTACTTCTATAAAATAGATCTTAGAGCCGGTTATCATCAACTTCGAGACCGAGAAGACGACATTCCAAAAACTGCCTTCCGAACTCGTCGCGACCATTTAAAATTCATTGTGATACCCTTCAGTCTAATGAATGCTCCCACAATATTCTTGAACCTTACGAACCAAGTTTTCTCAACCATTCCTAGTTAGCCTTTTCATTATTTTCATCAATAACATACTCGTCTGCCCACGAAGCGAGAACAAAACACTGTCAACATCTGCTACTAGCCTTGAAAGCATCAAAGCCAGAGAATATCGCAAAGAAAGCACTGCATGGATGGGGAAAACCCTCGAAGTCAAAAGACAAAGCTTATTGTTATAAGAGTTGAGTTGGGCGCTATCCGGGTGATCGTCAATAGGTTAACCCAATCTGCCCATTTCCTGCTAATACAGATCGTGAGACTCCATGAAGTATCAGTTTCTACTATCTCAGATCGAGATAACGGGATTACTTCAAGACTTTGACAGACATTCCAGAAGACTATGCGAACATAGCTAAATATGATCATTGTTTGCTACTCTCAAACCGCTAACCAAAGCAAAGGAACTATTCAACCACTCAAATTCATGCTACAAGTCTAGGTGTTTGAATTCAGCAAGTCATGGGATACCCGGTTGCCAGTGATTGAATTCTCATACCATAACAGCTATCGCTCGAGCATCAAGATTGCTCCCTTCGAAGCTCTTTATAGTCATAAATGCAGATCACTCGCCAGTACTCTCATGAGACCAGAAACCATTTGCAAAACAACAGAGAAGATAATCCAAATCAAAGCCTGACTTCAAGCATCGCGAGACCGACAAAAGAGCTATTCCGGCAAGCGGCATAAGCCAATAGGATGTCAATGTCGGGGATCACATGTCATTAAAGGAATCTCCTTGGAAAGGAGCGATTCTCCTTAGAAAATGAGCAAACCAAACCCACGATACGTCGGGTTGTCCGAGATTCTTGCTCGGATTAGTCCAAAGACTTATAGTCTGCAGCTACCTGTAGAACTCGGAAACGTATACCCTGTGTTGAGCGTCGTCTCGAATCTGAAAAAGTGCCTATCAGGCAAAACTCTTATCATTCCTTTATAAGGGATCGAAATAAACAAGAATCTCTTGTCCGTCAAGGAACCAGTCAATGTATTGGATAAGGAAGTAAAGTGTACAAAACAAATCCACATGTTGATTGTGAAGGTCCGACGGAACGCTAAGCGTGGACCGAAATTCACAAGTGAACGTAAAGACTAGATTTAGCAAAAGTATCCTCACCTATTCTATCATTCATGAACCTACCTTTCAAAAGAATTTTAGGACGAAATTCCCTCTAACGGGGGGATGATGTCACAACTAGCATTTTTGCTAGGAAATTCTACTCTCATGCAATCATTCACTAGTGTGATAACCTATAATCTATGAGAATACTATACTCCATTCTCATTCAAATGTATCTCATATGCTCAAATAAGGGTTGGAAACCCTAGATATCCCCTTTCAAGTTCACTATGGCCTAGGATTCTCATATTGGGCCTAAAGGACCAACAAACCTTCAAGTTGACTATTTTGGGCCTAGAAACCCTAATTGGGCTCTAATTGGACTCACATTCATCAACTTTAACATTTTGGGTCATGTGGACCTAGAATGGTTCATTCTATTCCTAATGGGCCCAATTGGGCCATAAGTGATTTTAAATTTCCTAATGGGCCATAAAACTCATCCCTTGATTATTTGGGCCATGAGCCATCTTCAAGGACCATGTAGGCCGAAAATCATTTAAATGGGCCATATTTTTGGATTTAGGCACTCAAGGCCCAAACCCTCTTTTCCCTTATCCCCTTTCTCAGCCCACAAGTGAAAAAAAAGGGAAAAATGAATGAAAGGATGGCTTCATGACACCTCATTATTGTTTAGAGGTTAAGTAAGGGATTACCCAACAAACAACCATGCAAGTCTCATATACCCATGCAAGTCTCATATACCCATGCAATTCTCTCTCTCCTCCTTTCTTCTTCTTAATTCTCGGCCAAAAGAGAAGCATACACTAATTTCACCAACTTCTTGTGATAGCTGGGCATCGAGAAGTTTTGGATGAAGTCTTGGCAGGAATGGAAATCCTGTATCAGCATTCGATGGAGACTGCTAACACTGCTAGTGCTGCTAAACGAGATGCAGGTCATGCGATGACAGCATATTATGTGTTTGGTGGGCTGTTCCTGATTGTGGTGTTGATGCTTCTTGTTGGGATAGCGATTGGCTTTTGGTTCTGATTTCAGTATTTTGTTTTATTTTGTTTTGAAATGAAAACCCATGTTGGGTGTCTTTTGGGAAAAATATTTAAAACTTTATTTTGGGATTGATGTATTGGTTTGGTTTTAAGATTATTTCAAATGGTAATGAAAAATTTTATTTTATGTTTGAAAACTTTTACTATGAGGTCAAACCCTAAAATTTATTTGGTAAATGGTTGAATAAAAGAGATTTTTCTTTTCTTTCCTTTCTCAAATCTATATGCATAGTATTAATGCAACCCATTAATTTGACAACACTTACAGTTTTCAAAATGGTAGTGAAATACATATTATACATTATTTTATGTATTTATACGTATTTCTTCTCCTGTGTCATAGAACCATGTCAGGAAGGCCTAATCGCGGGCGCCCACAGAACGAAACACCCGATGTTGCTCAAATAGTAGCACAACAACTCATGCAAGCAATCCCAAACATTGTTACTCAAGTAACTGCAGGACTTATTGCTAACCAAGGAAGTAATGGAGGAAACCGGGGAAACAATGAAAGAGAATGTAATTACAAGTCCTTTATGGCCTGTAAACCTAAGGAGTTCTATGGAAAGGAAGGTACGGTCGGGTTGCTAAAATGGATTGACAGCATGGAGTCGGTCCTTCACATTAGCAAATGCCTCGAGCGCAACAAAGTTGAGTATGCATCTTGCCTATTCCAAGATAGGGCATTAACCTGGTGGAATACTCTAGTGCAAACCCGAGGACGTACGACAGCATATCAACTAACTTGGGAAGACCTAAAGAAGCTGCTGATAGAGGAGTATTGTCCCAAGGATGAACTTCAGAAGCTTGAATCTGAATTCTGGAACCATTCTATGGTTGGAACACAAATAGAGAAGTACACAGTCCGATTTCATGAACTAGCAAAACTGGTACCTCACATGGTTACTCCTGAGGAGAAACGGATAGATCGTTACATCTGGGGTATGGCACCAGAGATTCGGGGAATGGTTACCTCAGCAAACCCAACTACCATTCAAAGTGCAGTAAGCCTAGCAAATCGACTAACCAATGATGTGATAAGGATGGGAGCATCAGCAAAGGAAAGCTCTAGTAGCAAGAGGAAGCCAACAAATCAGGGAGAGAAGAAGTTTGGAGGCAAGTCAGGGAGGAAGCAGAAAGTCTCAAGAAACTTTATGGTAAGAGCCCAGGAGCAAGAACCAGTGAAAACTCAAGAACGGGAAGTGCAGGAGCGAAAGCAGTACTCAGGGCCGCTTCCGAAGTGCAATAAGTGTAACTTCCATCACAAGGGAGCTTGCCAAGTGTGCCAAAACTGTAAGCAAACAGGCCATTACTCGAAGTATTGTAAGGTGAATAAGGAGGGAAAAAGGACATGTTACGAGTGCGGGAGTACTGATCATCTCCGTAGAGCATGTCCTAAACTGAACAATGGACCTGGTAACAATGGACAAGGCCAAGCCAGGCAAAACTTTCAAGGAAATCAAGTTGGACAGCCAAGAGGTGTAGCCTTTGTGATTGGTGCAGAAGAAGCTCGTCAGAACCCTGAAGTGATAACAGGTACGTTCCTCCTGAACAACCATTTTGCATCAGTAATATTCGATGCGGGAGCAGATAGGAGTTTTGTTTCTTTAGCATTTAGACCGTTAATTGGCTCGAAATCGGTAAAGATGAGGAATGCTTATGCTATTGAACTTGCTGATGGGTATGAAATTAGGGCTAGTGATATAATTCCTGGTTGTACTTTGAATTTAGCTGATAAACTCTTTAGCATTGACCTAATTCCTATAGAGCTAGGTAGTTTTGATGTAATAGTGGGAATGGATTGGTTATCCAAAAATAGAGCGGACATTGGTTGTTATGAGAAAGACATTAGAGTGCCTCTCCCTAATGGAGAAACCCTTATCATACACGGTGAGAAGCCAGGAAGAAGTTTAAACATAGTATCAAGCATGAAGATTCACAAGTACCTGAAGAAGAATTGTATTGCATTCATGGCTCACGTGCTAGAAAGAGAACCTGAAGCTAAACAACTCAAGGAGATTCCAGTGGTTCAAAACTATCCCGAAGTGTTTCCGGAGGAATTGCCCGGTTCACCCCCTCACAGGCAGGTCGAATTTCGGATAGAATTAATTCCCGGAGCGGCACCGGTAGCAAAATTGTTTCTCTGCATGGTGTACCCCTATCTATCATTTCTGATAGAGATAGTCGTTTTACATCTCGATTTTGGTGGATGTTACAGAGGGCACTAGGAACCAAGATAGATTTGAGCACGGCTTACCACCCTCAGACAGATGGGAAAACAGAGAGAACAATACAAACATTGGAAGACATGCTACGAGCGTGTGTCATTGAGTTCAAAGGAAATTGGGATACTCATTTACCCCTAATTGAGTTTTCCTACAATAACAGTTACAACACGAGTATCCAATGTGCTCCATATGAAGCATTGTACGGACGCAAGTGTCGTTCGCCCTTATGCTGGACAAAAATCGGAGACAGACAATTGACTAGAGTCGAACTTATCCAGGAAACATCCGACAAGATTGCTATCATCAAGGATAAGCTTAAAGCTGCTAGAGATCGTCAGAAAAGTTATGCGGATAATTGTCGAAAACCATTAGAATTCCAAGTAGGAGACAAGGTACTTTTAAAAGTGTCGCCTTGGAAAGGGCTTGTACGATTTGGTAAGAAAGGAAAGCTAAGCCCGAGATATGTTGGACCCTTTAAAATCCTTGAAAGGATTGGTCCGGTAGCGTATAAACTTCAATTGCCCCAAGAGTTAAGCGTCATTCACGACACATTCCACGTCTCCAACCTTAAGAAATGTCTAGCCGACGAAACATTGATAGTACCCCTGGAGGAAGTTAAGATCAATGATAAGCTGAGCTTCGTTGAGGAACCGATAGAAATCCTTGACAGGGAGGTAAAACATCTTAAGCGGAGTAAGATCCCGATTGTGAAAGTTCGATGGAACTCAAAACGCGGGCCGGAGTACACCTGGGAGCGCGAGGACTACATAAAGGAAAAGTATCCGCAACTATTCCCTTGCGATGACAAGCGATGACATATAATGAATTTCGGGACGAAATTCTTTTTAAGTGGGGGATACTGTGACAACTGCCAATTCAGGTCATTCTCGGACTCATGCATATTTATAAAAACCATTCATGCACAACATGCCATGACCTAGTAGTATAGATTAGGTCAAAAATCTTGCATAAACTAGGATCCAACTAAGGTCTAGGACTAATATACTTGATACTTACAATTCTAGTAAGTTGCCTAGCTACAATAGGAAATGACAATACTATAATTAGAATAAAGCTTCAAGCTTTGTTATAATTGAAATAGGGTATAAAACTCTAAAAATAAATTAAAACATTCTAATTATACTTCAACATGTTGTTGAATATCAAACAATATTCCAAAAACCCTAAAGAGCCAAAAATCCAAAGTTATAAATTATAAAGCTTAAAAACTTTATAAAATTTGGCTATAAACTTCCTAATATCAAATATTTATTAATCAAATTATGAATTATAGTCAATGAAATAGAAATTAAATTACCAAGTATTAATCATAATTTATTTTTTTTTAAAACAAGATTTTAAATAAATCCAAATTTGCTTAATAAACACTTTTATAAAATTAGGGTTTTTATAAAGATTTAGGAGGGAATTTTATAAAGTTTAAAATTTAGGAGAGAGGAGGCCAAAATGCATGCAAAAACCGGCCATCATCTCTCCCCATGCCTTCTCTCTTCCCCAAAACACAATCATTAAGCTTAAACCCCCACTCCACCTCTTCCTCTTCACTCTATCACTTCACTCTCTTCACACACTTCACTCTCTTCTTCCCTCTCTCTAAACTCACGAAAATCCTCTCAATTCTCTGCAAAATTTCGAGATTGTGAAGCCCTTGAAGTGTTCTTACTTCTCTCAAGGTCAAAACGAAGGTAAACAACAACATCTTCTTCCATAGTTTCATGGTTAAACCTCTTTTTCTTTCTTAGTTCTCTCTTCTTTTCGGATTCTATGCCATTCCATGGCTAGAAATCTTTAGATTTCCCTTGTGGTTTGTAGATTCTCACCATAACACAATGCATGTGTAAGAGATGCTGAAAATCCGGGATCAAACCCATGCAAGGAGTGAAAAAGATGCACATATGATCATGTGACATCAAAACCTAATATTTCATGTTCTTCTCCATTTCTTTTGTGTTCATGCATGACCAAAAGCATTTAAACCATTTCTAGTACATCTTGGATGCTCATTCATTCCATGCATGTGTTAGAAATCGGGCCTTACCAAAGACATGCATGATGTTCTTGTTGAAATACCCTAATAATGCACACAAGCAAACATGCAATCTGCCAGATTACTTTGTTCAACTTTGAACAGTCATAACTCAGTCATTTCTTAACCAAATCATGATATTCTTTTTGTATTGGTTAGTTCCACGGTTTAACTTTCAAACCCAACTGGTCTTACTGTAAAATATCAAATATCCGATTTTTGGCAGATTTTACAAAAAGGTTGCGCATACAGCTCTTTTTCTGTGATCACTATTTTTATCTTGCTTAAACAATGGCCTTAAACCCAACCATAAATCTGAGGAAAAATACCTTAGAAACTTAACATATCTAGTGAATGATGGTTGAAATTTCGTGGCTTAAAACCTCACTGAATGGGCTACACAAATTCATGAACTTCAGCCACATCTACACTTCATGCATTATTGCATGCAACTTTTCTTAAATTGTTTGAACTCATTACCCTCATTTCTCTTCTGAATACTTTTTTTTACAATTTTGCTTTTGAAAGCCCTTGCATGCATGAGATAATCTGGAAAATTTCAAGAGCTTTTGTTATTTCTTTGATTTATTAGAGTTATTGCTAAAACCAAGGGCATAAATCATATAAAATACTTCCAGAGGTCGATAAATCCTAAATAAATTCATGGATGATACTTATGGGGAATAATGACCCTTCACCAAATTTCAGAAATTTTTGTTACTGTTTAATACGATTTCTAATTTTCTTTTATTTACGACATGATAAATTACAAAACCCCCTTAGAGGATATGAAAATTGTATCTAACAATTTTCGCATACCTTAACTGTCATGGGTGACTTCAGAAAATAATGTCAAGATTTTTCATCATGTCTTACTATTTTTACCGATTCTTGGTAATTATAATGGTCTAAAAATGGGAAAAATAGTTCTGATTATCCAAAATTCATGAAAATTTACCAGGATATAATATTATACGGTAGGAGGTTACATAAAAATTTTGAGTATTTTTCTCTACTGTAAACTATTTTTCTCTTATTTTCTAAAGTTAATTGCACTAAAATACACTTAAATATACATAATAACCCAAAACCAGTTTATACGTTATGAAAACCACTTTTGATATCTTTCCCAGGATATTTATACTGTAAATGATGTTACAAAAATTTATGGTGATTTATTTTAACTGTTTAATATTATTTCTTTAATTAATGACTATTTAAAGGAATAAAACTAGGAAAAATACAAATAACCACTGAAAAATATCTTTTATATTTTTCCCAGTCTATTTATGTACAATAACAGTTAATTAAAAAGTTTGGGTAATTTTGGAAATTGTTTTCTATTTATTTCAATTTTTATTGAAATAAATGCTCAAAAATCATAAAATATAATTAAACAGCTTGGAAATCCATTTTATAATTTTCCCAGCTTAGTATTGTGTAATAACAGTTAAATAAAAAGTTTGAGAATTTTTATCCTTTGAATGCTATTTTCGTGAATTTATGTTGTAATAAGGACTTAAAAATTTGGAAAGTTTATATTCCAAGGTTGTAATTAATCGCCCGATATATAGAATTTCATTACTTCAGAAAAAGTGTAACTAATTGATATAAAATCCAATACTAAAACATAAATTGGCATTTCCCTATATGTAGAATTTAGTATATTAGCATTAGATATCGACATGGAAACTCACTAGTGCGTGTGTTTGATGTCGTAGGATCCCGGTAGTAAGACGTTGGTGCATCCCGAAGTACCGCTTGTGTCTACACAAAACATCGTGAGTATTCACGCACTCCCCTGTTTTCAGTTTTATGTTTTGGGGTGGAAAAGCATGTCCAGAAAAACTATTATTTGCATGTTGTATTTAAATTGATTTGTATCAATCATGATTGTTATTGTATTGCTATGTATCTCTATGTATGTCTATGCAACACGGAACATGAGAACTTATCGTACTAAGGCCCTTCCCTTATCTCTAACCATTAACTCTTTGAGCCAATGGTCATTATGGATAGCGCTATTAGGAATTGACAACTCCTCACTCGCCCGAATCGCTGGAGTGCATGACACCATATTCATCTATGGAACGATAAGCATAGATCTCGATAGGGCTTCAGTCATAGGTTTGGTTGAGACTCATTGTTTGCTCATACACATACAAACGCGTTTCTCGTTATAGCAATAAACTTGTATTCCTTAATAGCAATCAACTTTGTTTTATCATTAAAGCAATGTACTTGTACTTACGAAAAGCATTATTGTACCCTCGATTTATAAACTT
Organism: Lactuca sativa; assembly: GCF_002870075.4. Classification (NCBI taxonomy): domain Eukaryota; kingdom Viridiplantae; phylum Streptophyta; class Magnoliopsida; order Asterales; family Asteraceae; genus Lactuca; species Lactuca sativa. The sequence continues at coordinate 305,347,356 of NC_056630.2, read as the reverse complement.
GTGATACTCACCAACTATTTTCATAGTTGACGCTCGTTTTACATGCTTTTTCAGGAAATCATTAGTAAGTGAATGTAAAGATTCATCATCATAGAGCATGCTGCATCGTGTTGAAGCTATTATGAAGTTATATTTTGATTAATGTTGTTTTGGAAAAACTTGTACTTTGTTTCTTTTAAGCTATGGGTTGTAAACTTTTAAATACTGCTATGGTGATGTATCTTTATCTTTTGCAATGAAACCATTATCGCTGTCATACCTTGCGTTTCCGCTTTAGCGGGGTGTGACAGAAGTGGTATCAGAGCTAAAGTTATAGAGAACATCGGTTTTTCTTTAAGAAAACACAACCTATAACTAAAACTTACAAAGAAATTTTTTTTACATCAAACATATTACTAATATAATTAGGTCGGGAGTTGTATTATTGGACCTCGATTAAACATAGCCTGATCACCTATGTTTAATTAAGAAAAGATTTATACAAAGCTTGAGCTAATTATAATGGGAATATGTTCAACAAAAATATTTGAGAAAACTTTATTTCAAAATTTCAAAAGGTTAATTTTGGTGTGTGTAAGCATTGCATATTATAGGCATGCATTGTCATTTATTTCATATCTCATTGAAACTATGTCACAGTCCATTATGTCAACATCGTCATCTTCCCGCGCTACCGCCTCAGCCGATGAATCCGGCTACGTCACTGTTATCCCTCGACGTAATCCCCCCGCCTCAATAGAAGAAGAACCATCAGAGGACACGGAAGGTACATGAAACTCGGTAGAGATCAGCAATGACAACGCCCCGAGTCAACGACGCGAGGCATCACCTACATCGGTGTTGCCACAACCACCTCTTTATGGACTTTGTATTCGGAGGACGGCGAGGAAGAGTGTTCCCATTCCAGGAAGGATACCCGCCAGCACAGCAGGACTCGGCATGGCAGGACCTAGCGGAGCAGGACCCAGCGTTGCAGGGCCAAGAGCACCCTCACCTCAGCAAGTCATAGGGATACCTGTCAGACAGCCAGGTATGACCCCTGAGGAGTCCCGGAGATTGCAGTCGATAGCAGCGGGCCTACGTCACAGTCTCGTTGTGATAGCTGGGCATCGAGAAGTTTTGGATGAAGTCTTGGCAGGAATGGAAATCCTGTATCAGCATTCGATGGAGACTGCTAACACTGCTAGTGCTGCTAAACGAGATGCAGGTCATGCGATGACAGCATATTATGTGTTTGGTGGGCTGTTCCTGATTGTGGTGTTGATGCTTCTTGTTGGGATAGCGATTGGCTTTTGGTTCTGATTTCAGTATTTTGTTTTATTTTGTTTTGAAATGAAAACCCATGTTGGGTGTCTTTTGGGAAAAATATTTAAAACTTTATTTTGGGATTGATGTATTGGTTTGGTTTTAAGATTATTTCAAATGGTAATGAAAAATTTTATTTTATGTTTGAAAACTTTTACTATGAGGTCAAACCCTAAAATTTATTTGGTAAATGGTTGAATAAAAGAGATTTTTCTTTTCTTTCCTTTCTCAAATCTATATGCATAGTATTAATGCAACCCATTAATTTGACAACACTTACAGTTTTCAAAATGGTAGTGAAATACATATTATACATTATTTTATGTATTTATACGTATTTCTTCTCCTGTGTCATAGAACCATGTCAGGAAGGCCTAATCGCGGGCGCCCACAGAACGAAACACCCGATGTTGCTCAAATAGTAGCACAACAACTCATGCAAGCAATCCCAAACATTGTTACTCAAGTAACTGCAGGACTTATTGCTAACCAAGGAAGTAATGGAGGAAACCGGGGAAACAATGAAAGAGAATGTAATTACAAGTCCTTTATGGCCTGTAAACCTAAGGAGTTCTATGGAAAGGAAGGTACGGTCGGGTTGCTAAAATGGATTGACAGCATGGAGTCGGTCCTTCACATTAGCAAATGCCTCGAGCGCAACAAAGTTGAGTATGCATCTTGCCTATTCCAAGATAGGGCATTAACCTGGTGGAATACTCTAGTGCAAACCCGAGGACGTACGACAGCATATCAACTAACTTGGGAAGACCTAAAGAAGCTGCTGATAGAGGAGTATTGTCCCAAGGATGAACTTCAGAAGCTTGAATCTGAATTCTGGAACCATTCTATGGTTGGAACACAAATAGAGAAGTACACAGTCCGATTTCATGAACTAGCAAAACTGGTACCTCACATGGTTACTCCTGAGGAGAAACGGATAGATCGTTACATCTGGGGTATGGCACCAGAGATTCGGGGAATGGTTACCTCAGCAAACCCAACTACCATTCAAAGTGCAGTAAGCCTAGCAAATCGACTAACCAATGATGTGATAAGGATGGGAGCATCAGCAAAGGAAAGCTCTAGTAGCAAGAGGAAGCCAACAAATCAGGGAGAGAAGAAGTTTGGAGGCAAGTCAGGGAGGAAGCAGAAAGTCTCAAGAAACTTTATGGTAAGAGCCCAGGAGCAAGAACCAGTGAAAACTCAAGAACGGGAAGTGCAGGAGCGAAAGCAGTACTCAGGGCCGCTTCCGAAGTGCAATAAGTGTAACTTCCATCCCAAGGGAGCTTGCCAAGTGTGCCAAAACTGTAAGCAAACAGGCCATTACTCGAAGTATTGTAAGGTGAATAAGGAGGGAAAAAGGACATGTTACGAGTGCGGGAGTACTGATCATCTCCGTAGAGCATGTCCTAAACTGAACAATGGACCTGGTAACAATGGACAAGGCCAAGCCAGGCAAAACTTTCAAGGAAATCAAGTTGGACAGCCAAGAGGTGTAGCCTTTGTGATTGGTGCAGAAGAAGCTCGTCAGAACCCTGAAGTGATAACAGGTACGTTCCTCCTGAACAACCATTTTGCATCAGTAATATTCGATGCGGGAGCAGATAGGAGTTTTGTTTCTTTAGCATTTAGACCGTTAATTGGCTCGAAATCGGTAAAGATGAGGAATGCTTATGCTATTGAACTTGCTGATGGGTATGAAATTAGGGCTAGTGATATAATTCCTGGTTGTACTTTGAATTTAGCTGATAAACTCTTTAGCATTGACCTAATTCCTATAGAGCTAGGTAGTTTTGATGTAATAGTGGGAATGGATTGGTTATCCAAAAATAGAGCGGACATTGGTTGTTATGAGAAAGACATTAGAGTGCCTCTCCCTAATGGAGAAACCCTTATCATACACGGTGAGAAGCCAGGAAGAAGTTTAAACATAGTATCAAGCATGAAGATTCACAAGTACCTGAAGAAGATTTGTATTGCATTCATGGCTCACGTGCTAGAAAGAGAACCTGAAGCTAAACAACTCAAGGAGATTCCAGTGGTTCAAAACTATCCCGAAGTGTTTCCGGAGGAATTGCCCGGTTCACCCCCTCACAGGCAGGTCGAATTTCGGATAGAATTAATTCCCGGAGCGGCACCGGTAGCAAAATTGTTTCTCTGCATGGTGTACCCCTATCTATCATTTCTGATAGAGATAGTCGTTTTACATCTCGATTTTGGTGGATGTTACAGAGGGCACTAGGAACCAAGATAGATTTGAGCACGGCTTACCACCCTCAGACAGATGGGAAAACAGAGAGAACAATACAAACATTGGAAGACATGCTACGAGCGTGTGTCATTGAGTTCAAAGGAAATTGGGATACTCATTTACCCCTAATTGAGTTTTCCTACAATAACAGTTACAACACGAGTATCCAATGTGCTCCATATGAAGCATTGTATGGACGCAAGTGTCGTTCGCCCTTATGCTGGACAGAAATCGGAGACAGACAGTTGACTAGAGTCGAACTTATCCAGGAAACATCCGACAAGATTGCTATCATCAAGGATAAGCTTAAAGCTGCTAGAGATCGTCAGAAAAGTTATGCGGATAATCGTCGAAAACCATTAGAATTCCAAGTAGGAGACAAGGTACTTTTAAAAGTGTCGCCTTGGAAAGGGCTTGTACGATTTGGTAAGAAAGGAAAGCTAAGCCCGAGATATGTTGGACCCTTTAAAATCCTTGAAAGGATTGGTCCGGTAGCGTATAAACTTCAATTGCCCCAAGAGTTAAGCGCCATTCACGACACATTCCACGTCTCCAACCTTAAGAAATGTCTAGCCGACGAAACATTGATAGTACCCCTGGAGGAAATTAAGATCAATGATAAGCTGAGCTTCGTTGAGGAACCGATAGAAATCCTTGACAGGGAGGTAAAACATCTTAAGCGGAGTAAGATCCCGATTGTGAAAGTTCGATGGAACTCAAAACGCGGGCCGGAGTACACCTGGGAGCGCGAGGACTACATAAAGGAAAAGTATCCGCAACTATTCCCTTGCGATGACAAGCGATGACATATAATGAATTTCGGGACGAAATTCTTTTTAAGTGGGGGATACTGTGACAACTGCCAATTCAGGTCATTCTCGGACTCATGCATATTTATAAAAACCATTCATGCACAACATGCCATGACCTAGTAGTATAGATTAGGTCAAAAATCTTGCATAAACTAGGATCCAACTAAGGTCTAGGACTAATATACTTGATACTTACAATTCTAGTAAGTTGCCTAGCTACAATAGGAAATGACAATACTATAATTAGAATAAAGCTTCAAGCTTTGTTATAATTGAAATAGGGTATAAAACTCTAAAAATAAATTAAAACATTCTAATTATACTTCAACATGTTGCTGAATATCAAACAATATTCCAAAAGCCCTAAAGAGCCAAAAATCCAAAGTTATAAATTATAAAGCTTAAAAACTTTATAAAATTTGGCTATAAACTTCCTAATATCAAATATTTATTAATCAAATTATGAATTATAGTCAATGAAATAGAAATTAAATTACCAAGTATTAATCATAATTTATTTTTTTTGAAAACAAGATTTTAAATAAATCCAAATTTGCTTAATAAACACTTTTATAAAATTAGGGTTTTTATAAAGATTTAGGAGGGAATTTTATAAAGTTTAAAATTTAGGAGAGAGGAGGCCAAAATGCATGCAAAAACCGGCCATCACCTCTCCCCATGCCTTCTCTCTTCCCCAAAACACAATCATTAAGCTTAAACCCCCACTCCACCTCTTCCTCTTCACTCTATCACTTCACTCTCTTCACACACTTCACTCTCTTCTTCCCTCTCTCTAAACTCACGAAAATCCTCTCAATTCTCTGCAAAATTTCGAGATTGTGAAGCCCTTGAAGTGTTCTTACTTCTCTCAAGGTCAAAACGAAGGTAAACAACAACATCTTCTTCCATAGTTTCATGGTTAAACCTCTTTTTCTTTCTTAGTTCTCTCTTCTTTTCGGATTCTATGCCATTCCATGGCTAGAAATCTTTATATTTTCCCTTGTGGTTTGTAGATTCTCACCATAACACAATGCATGTGTAAGAGATGCTGAAAATCCGGGATCAAACCCATGCAAGGAGTGAAAAAGATGCACATATGATCATGTGACATCAAAACCTAATATTTCATGTTCTTCTCCATTTCTTTTGTGTTCATGCATGACCAAAAGAATTTAAACCATTTATAGTACATCTTGGATGCTCATTCATTCCATGCATGTGTTAGAAATCGGGCCTTACCAAAGACATGCATGATGTTCTTGTTGAAATACCCTAATAATGCACACAAGCAAACATGCAATCTGCCAGATTACTTTGTTCAACTTTGAACAGTCATAACTCAGTCATTTCTTAACCAAATCATGATATTCTTTTTGTATTGGTTAGTTCCACGGTTTAACTTTCAAACCCAGCTGGTCTTACTGTAAAATATCAAATATCCGATTTGTGGCAGATTTTACAAAAAGGTTGCGCATACAGCTCTTTTTCTGTGATCACTATTTTTATCTTGCTTAAACAATGGCCTTAAACCCAACCATAAATCTGAGGAAAAATACCTTAGAAACTTAACATATCTAGTGAATGATGGTTGAAATTTCGTGGTTTAAAACCTCACTGAATGGGCTACACAAATTCATGAACTTCAGCCACATCTACACTTCATGCATTATTGCATGCAACTTTTCTTAAATTGTTTGAACTCATTACCCTCATTTCTCTTCTGAATACTTTTTTTTACAATTTTGCTTTTGAAAGCCCTTGCATGCATGAGATAATCTGGAAAATTTCAAGAGCTTTTGTTATTTCTTTGATTTATTAGAGTTATTGCTAAAACCAAGGGCATAAATCATATAAAATACTTCCAGAGGTCGATAAATCCTAAATAAATTCATGGATGATACTTATGGGGAATAATGACCCTTCACCAAATTTCAGAAATTTTTGTTACTGTTTAATACGATTTCTAATTTTCTTTTATTTACGACATGATAAATTACAAAACCCCCTTAGAGGATATGAAAATTGTATCTAACAATTTTCGCATACCTTAACTGTCATGGGTGACTTCAGAAAATAATGTCAAGATTTTTCATCATGTCTTACTATTTTTACCAATTCTTGGTAATTATAATGGTCTAAAAATGGGAAAAATAGTTCTGATTATCCAAAATTCATGAAAATTTACCAGGATATAATATTATACGGTAGGAGGTTACATAAAAATTTTGAGTATTTTTCTCTACTGTAAACTATTTTTCTCTTATTTTCTAAAGTTAATTGCACTAAAATACACTTAAATATACATAATAACCCAAAACCAGTTTATACGTTATGAAAACCACTTTTGATATTTTTCCCAGGATATTTATACTGTAAATGATGTTACAAAAATTTATGGTGATTTATTTTAACTGTTTAATATTATTTCTTTAATTAATGACTATTTAAAGGAATAAAACTAGGAAAAATACAAATAACCACTGAAAAATATCTTTTATGGCGATTTATTTTCACTAGTGCGTGTGTTTGATGTCGTAGGATCCCGGTAGTAAGACGTTGGTGCATCCCGAAGTACCGCTTGTGTCTACACAAAACATCGTGAGTATTCACGCACTCCCCTATTTTCAGTTTTATGTTTTGGGGTGGAAAAGCATGTCCAGAAAAACTATTATTTGCATGTTGTATTTGAATTGATTTGTATCAATCATGATTGTTATTGTATTGCTATGTATCTCTATGTATGTCTATGCAACACGGAACATGAGAACTTATCGTACTAAGGCCCTTCCCTTATCTCTAACCATTAACTCTTTGAGCCAATGGTCATTATGGATAGCGCTATTAGGAATTGACAACTCCTCACTCGCCCGAATCGCTGGAGTGCATGACACCATATTCATCTATGGAATGATAAGCATAGATCTCGATAGGGCTTCAGTCATAGGTTTGGTTGAGACTCATTGTTTGCTCATACACATACAAACGCGTTTCTCGTTATAGCAATAAACTTGTATTCCTTAATAGCAATCAACTTTGTTTTATCATTAAAGCAATGTACTTGTACTTACGAAAAGCATTATTGTACCCTCGATTTATAAACTTGTGATACTCACCAACTATTTTCATAGTTGACGCTCGTTTTACATGCTTTTTCAGGAAATCATTAGTAAGTGAATGTAAAGATTCATCATCATAGAGCATGTTGCATCGTGTTGAAGCTATTATGAAGTTATATTTTGATTAATGTTGTTTTGGAAAAACTTGTACTTTGTTTCTTTTAAGCTATGGGTTGTAAACTTTTAAATACTGCTATGGTGATGTATCTTTATCTTTTGCAATGAAACCGTTATCGCTGTCATACCTTGCGTTTCCGCTTTAGCGGGGTGTGACAAAACCTCCATAAGTTCGAGATCTTCCAAGGAGGGTTGCTAAGGCCGATTTTTCTTCTCATTTTCCTCCCAAAACCGAAACCACACCCAAGGTGAGCTTCATACTCCCTATTTTTCTGTTTTATAAGTTTTGTGGGGGGGGGGGGGGGGAATACAAGTGAAAGTGTAGATCTATACGTATTTGTATGCCTTGTATGATTTCTATGCTTATATGTGTGTTTTTGTGTGATTATGATGTTGGATCTAGTCATAGGCCCCTAAAAATCGAGATATACTTTATGTTAAATGATACTAGCATCAATTATATTTCGACATACAAAGTATTCCAAGAAAAATAGCTAAGTGGCTTAATAACATCTTCTTTGGGCTAAAAACTCATTTTTGGACACAAAATGTTAAAAATATAAAGTTAAAGGGCCCAAAATGACATATTACGAATTCTGATGGGTGAGATGAGTCAAAATAGTTTCAATAAAGTATTTTCTGGAAATATACTCTTTTGGAGGATTAAAAGTATAAATTTCAAGCTTCATGGGCTAAAAATGACATTTTCGGCCCAATAGGGCCCAATATGCGAAATTTTCCAATTTGAGGGCCTAAAACTGTGTTTTTCTGTAAAACAGTGGACTACTAGTGTTCCAAGTCCTTTTCAAAGGTTAAAAGTGCTTTTCATAATTAAAAAGGACCAAAGTTGCAAAAATTTTCCAATTTGGGGCAAAAGTGTAAAATTTGCGAAAATGAAGGTTCCAGCCGAAAAAGTTTCATTTTGAGGGACTAAAACTGTTTTTCAAAATGCTTTGAGCTGAAAAATACTTTTTCCACAAGTTTTGATACTAAAGTGTCAAGAATAATGACTTAAGGACTAAAATATAAATTATTTATATATGGTCCAAAAGTGTAAATTCATCTAGAAAGAAGGGTCTGAAAAATGTAAAAGATTAATGTCATAAACAATGAACCCGACATGATGAAACACTAGTAACTCGACTATCGGCAGATTTCAATACACCTATAATACCAAAAATCGTTATTGAACGAATTGATTCGGTCTCGAATCAATAACAAATCTGAAACTACTAACACTACGACACTCAATACACACATGGAACTCTCGGAAACTCTATACACTCGTGGAAATACACTAGACGTCGACACTCCGTCCTTGGGTCCAAAAGTTTCAAATCATGCTTGTCGGGCCTAGCTAGCCCAACGACATGATCTTTAGGCCCGAAGGAAATTTACTTACACGTAGTTGGGTCTAATACGACTTAATTTCGTGTAAAAGGACTTTCAATGGCAAACGTGCTGCTGGTCCCCAATGGTCCTTCGGTACTGCTAGCGAAGTCGAAAATCGCTATTGCGAGTTGGGCTAAGGGCCCTTCGCATTCTCTATGGCCTTGAACAACGTAGGGAAATACCGGGGGCTTCGCACCTTCTTTTTCCCCTCTGTCGTGGGGCTACATGAGTCCGGGTGGTTGGGTTACGTGAATAAGTGCAAGCGATGCCTAAGGGATCGTTTGTACGGTTGTCAACTGGTCGTTTTCATTAATGTACGTTACAACAAATCACCAACTACTATTAATCCAACGTCTCCGGAGCTCAACGAATACCTCTATCGTAACGAAATAACAACACATAAACTAATTAAAGCAAAGTGATAGGAAAACGTCGAGTTTTCCTAGGGTTTTCAACTATTACACCTACGAACTACATAACGAGTTTTACAAATTGTACGCTTACATTTATAGAAACAAGCAAGCGCAGTTATGGATCTTCACACCTTTTTGACTATACTATTTTCAAAAAATATCGGATTTTCTGGTGGTTTTCGAAACAATACAAACATTGGATTTCAAACATTACTTATGAACTCACCAACATTTCATATGTTGACATTTTTCAAAATACTTGTATTCTCAGGTAATAGATAAAGTGAAGGAAGAATTGTACCCAATGATGTTTTGCTGTGTGTTAATTAGTATCGAACAATCTACTTTTGAGAATGTAATGTTTGAGACAATGTAATGGATGTAAACACTATCAATTGTAATATTCAAATGTTGGTGATGAATGATGTTATGTTTCATGTATATTCATGGTGATGGTATTCAATTGAGTCACAATAGCCCCCGGACGTTTCCGCCGTCTGGTTCGGGGGTGTGACATAAGTCCTTAATCCATTAAGCGTTTATCTCTAACTTTTGCTGAAGTTAAAGGGGATTCCAAAGGTCCAGAAAATTGATTACTTGATAGACATGTATGCCTCATGCATGTCCTCCATCAATTCTTGGTCACATGAAGAGATGGCACCAAAACTCATATGCATGGACCCAATCATCAACGAACTCCTAGATATGAACATTATCGTACACAAGGGACCCTTAGAATACATAAAGTTGCCAGCTTCATGATTTCCTTCCATCAAAAATTTTCTGAAACATGAAAGACATGGGACAACAAATTAGATCTAAACACTTTAAGCAATAAAGTTTGAGCCTTTGACACTTACAAAGATCCAGAAACAATATGCAATTATGATGATATTTTTTCCTTGCAAGTTCCACAAATAGGGAACCTTCTTCTCCTTTTTCTCTTCTTCCTTAAGCCAATAAATTCTCCAAAATGGCCAATAATCACCTAGGGACTTAGGGTTAGGATTTTTCTGAGGTAAAAGGGTGTTAGAGGATGGTAATGAAACCTAAAACTGACTTAGAGAGGTTTAAATACGAATAAAACCCTAAAAGATCATTGGATTGGGCTACATCAGGTATTACGTCATGACACCTTGTGTCTCACAACGTAAGATTGGTCATGAAACATTTTTATCGCATTTTTCTTGTAACGTCGTGACCACCCTATGGTCACATCATGACACTTGATTTTCACCAAAAATCAAGATTTTGACTCCTTGGAACCCTAAATCGATCCATCTGGAAAACGGGTGTTAAAATTGATTTAGTATCTTGTATACTTAAATCTTCAATAATTAATATCCTTTTAATTTCTAAAAACATTATTTATTAAAGTATAGGATCTATGTTTTAAAACAAATATATGGTTAGGTGGCCTTTATCCCATTGATTTGAATCCAACTAGGTAGATAATGAGTATCAGTTATATTCTATTATATAATTCCTAGCAATATTAGATCGCTAATAACAAAGTTTAATAGAAATGTTTGATCCTATCTATGATGTATATCTCTAATTCTCAAGTGACCTTTATCACAACAGTTTTCCTATCAAATCAACCAATTTGAAGAACTCATGTAATTGGCTTACATCTAGGTTATGGAAATCATGAATACACATTGACCATCAAAAGATAACTGTTGGGTCGCGTTTTGTATAATATATTGCGTCTATTGGGCTCGTTAGCTAGTCCATTTTTGTATCTCCGGTATGGGCCTGTCCATCCGTGAGTTTAGTAGGGTTGAATAGAAATATGGGTGCTTGCATGCATATTAGAGGATGAAAGAAAAGAACGATCAGATCTTTATTTCAGAAGTTTATTATTATCGTTCTTGTAACCCTAAATCCTCTACAGCGGAAGTTCTTAGTCGAGCTCTGCTGAGGATTGTTTGATCTAATCATTCGACATATTTTGATCCACTCTTGTCTTATTTATTGTTTTGTGTTCATCACAATACCTATTTCATAGATCTAATCGATCTTCACATTTGTTATTATATCCTATCAATTGGTATCAGAGCAGGAGGCTGTGTAATTCATACACATCTTTTCTGTGAAAAAGGTTGCGATTAGGGTTATTCCACATTAACTAATATTTATTGAGCCGTCATCCCATAATTGACGTAACTCAGCATTTATTCGTTTTGCCCTAATTTAATATATTACAAGTCTGATCTTTTAAACAGGTTATTCGATCTAGCATGGACGAGTCACAATCAAATCCCATTAACATCTCAAACAACATTGGATCAACGACAAAGATTCCCATCCTTTACACTCAGGATTACGAAGTCTGGGCACATCACTTTGAAGATTATGTCATTGGATCTAAGGACAACGGATATCTTATTTGGGAAGAAATTGTGTCTGGACCATTCGCTCATTCAACAACATCAAGAATCATTAAAACTCAGAAAGAGTATAATGATCTGTTGAAAGATGTAAAATATATTGCCCAAGACGAAAAAGATAAATTTCAGTGCAATATTAAAGCATTGAGACTAATCAGATTCGCTCTTCAATCTGATACTTTCAGGCTAGTGAGTTCGTGCAGCACTGCTAAAGAAATATGGGATAGGCTGTGAGAATTATATTCCACAGATGAAGATCTCGAGCATTCCATTCAAACCTTACTTTTGTCCGAGTTTGGTGAATTCAAGCAGAGTCCTGAAGAAACTGTAACTCAAACGTTCGATCGCTTCAATCACCTTCTTAGTAAGATGATTAAACATGATATTGAAAGGAAGTTGATTGAACAAAAGGTTATGTTTTTAAACGGTCTTAGATTTGAGTGGAGAGCGGTTGTGTCCACTATTAAAGCACATGAGCAATTCAAATCTTACTCATTGGCAAAGCTGGTAGGGATTTTGAAATCCCAAGAAAATATTGTCTTGCAGGAGAAAAATGTAGTTTCAAGCTTGGGATCATTGGCCCTTCTGTCCAAAAGCAAAGGTGTGATGGAAGATGAAGACTTTAACGTAGAGGACTATGACCTTACCTCTGAAGACTATGCAATAATGGTGTCAAACTTGAAGAGGTTCATCAAGAAAAGGTTTCCTACCAATAAGAACCAAAATTGGCAGGGAAGTTATAGTTCTGAAAAGGTCAGGGAAGAACCGAAAGCAGAAGAACCAAAGAAGGAACCGAAAGCTAAAGGAGATTTGGGTATGAACTGCTACAATTGTGGAGGAAAGAACCACTATGCCAAAGATTGTGTCCTCAAGAAAATAGCAGAAAAGGATGAGGAGAAAGATGAAGAAGCTGTGTTAATGAAAAAGCTGAAAGTGATCAAGAAAAAGAAAGCTGTCACTAACCCTTCAATGAATGCTTTAATTGTGAAGGGTTCGGTAGCAGATGATGAGTTCGGTGGTGTGGAGGTCTGGTCAACCGACTCTGAGGATGATGAAGTAAGGAAGCCATCTCATGGAAAGGCTTATGTTGCGAAAGATGATGGAAGCGGTGGAAAGTGCTTGATGGTGTCGGATGTATCTCAAATAAGGGGATACAACACAGACGGTGGGAATGAAGACACGAAGGAGCGAGAGGACTTGTGCTTCACAACAAAACCACTCAGCGTGCAGTTTAACGAGCTTGATGAATTAATAAAGAAGGTACAATCTATTTTTGTTTCATTCAAAGTCCCACAAAGTTCATATGAAAAAGAATTAAAAAATGTAAATTCAAGAATCTCGCATCTAGACAGCAGTTTAACTCAAACACGGGTCACCTATTCTAACCTAACTGACCAATTAAGCAGGGCGTGTTCAAAGAGTGAGGAACGGAGGATGTGGATCGAGCTGAAGGAGTCGGAGTTAATCAAATCCAAGGACGAAATCATTTATTTACAAAGAGACAATTTGAAACTTTTAAAACAGAGAAATGTCTTTTGTTTAATTGCTAAGCGTCTTTACACTAATATCACTCAACTTCATTTAAACTGTGAAATAGGGCAGAAAATTCATCGCATGATTTTGCCCTTCCTTGAGTTTAAGGAGGATGAAATCGACGCTGAAGCATATAATTGCGAAAGTGTAGTTTTGTCTGAGGATGTAAATCCGACTTATATGTATGGACTAGACAAAATCGAATCTTTCATAAAGTCCAAGGACCATAACGACATGCTGAGAAACCTTTTGGATGAAAATGATAAATTGAAACTAAGGACTGACACCATACAAAAGTTTGACTCATTGAATGCTAACTTGAGCTCAGAAAATAAAATTGATGTTGAAAATGCATCTGAGCTTAATGAGGATGATGATATGAGTGAAATTTCTGTAGAGGATGTAGATGACTGTTTTGAGTTTGTCAAGAGCGAACCGAAAAACCACAAAAATCTTATTTCAGAAAATTCTGTGGAGTTTGCTCGTTTGTCCCAACAAAAGTCCCCGATCCTTGAAGAAAAGACTATTGTAAACCAAAAGGTAAGGACGACTCCAAATCAAGTGTATAAGGTCACAGGAGTAACCGAACATCAGACAGCTGAACTCACAGCCATTGTAAACGTAGATAATGCTGATGGTTGTGATGAGTTCTTCTGGTCCACTCCTATCGACAATGCTGACGAAACCGTAGGTCTGTCCGAACGGACGTCCTGGAAAACCAAAGGCAGATATGTACCAGAGCCTCTGAACAAGCCCGATAACTTTGACATGCCAAGTACTAGTGGTACAAAATATGTTCCTGAAGAAAAAGGAGATCCTGCAAAAGAAGTCACTCCTTCAAGTGAAACTTCATCAGTTCAGAGTGAACCGGCTGACAAAAAGCAAAAGCAAAAAGCAAATATCCATCGACAACCGAAGCAAGTGAAGAATCAAAAGCAACAAAGGAATTTGAGATACAAGAAGAATCTCTCAGGACGAAAACAGTTTTGGCAATCTCAAAACGCCTATTTCTCTTATCATGACAGAAATTCAAAGTCAAAGAAAAGTACTGTTAGATCGCAAGAAAGTAATAACAACCGAAGGGAAAGGTTCAGTTATGAGGGTCATAACAACCGAAAGGATACGTTCGGTTCTGAAAATTATGATAACTGAAGGCAAAGGTTCCGTTCAGAAAACACAAGCTACCGAAAGCATGAGTTCGGTTCTGAGAGCAAAAGCAACCAAAGTTCTAAGTTCGGTACCACTAATGATCAAAAACAAAAGGGTCACTTAGAACCTCAAGTCAAGAAAACATCTCAGTCTAAATTCTCTCGTTCTACTTCTTCTAGTCCTTCTAATTCCTCTCAACCTCATTCTAAATCCAATTTTGTTAATACTCAAAATCCAAAATCTTCAACAGATTTGAAAGGAAAATCGAAGGTTTCCTCAGTCAAAACCGATCAAAAGCATTCCAATGTCCCAGTGCCTAAACCTGAATCCAAACCGACTTTAGCAAATCCCAATAAAATTAAGGTTTTCACCATTAAAAAGAAAGATGAAACAACATTAATAAAAAAAACATATCTTGTTGACATCTCTCTTACTATTCCTGTTCCTGTGAAAGGCTCACGTGGACCCAAGAAACTTTGGGTTCCTAAATCTGCTTAATTTTTGCAGGTTATCAGTGACGAGCAGTTTGACGAAGAATGGTATATTGACAGTGGCTGCTCGCGTCACATGACAGGAAGGAAGGAAGAGTTGAGGGAATTTCGGTCTCTTTCAAACGGTGGAAATGTCAAGTTCGGAAACAATTCATTTGGCACAATAAAAGGCTATGGAATGATAACAAATGGTGATTTTACGATTAGGAAGGTCGCATACTTTGAAGGACTACAGCACAACCTCATCAGTGTATCTCAGCTTGTTGGAGGTACTGGTCTCAAGGTCTCATTCGATGATGAGGGTTCGGAAATAATTGAAAAGAAAACGAAAAGAGTAATTCTCAAATCGGAGCGCAAAGGCGAAATGTTTCCCCTGAACCTCAAACCCATCAAAGGGAATCCTGCTATCTGCCTGTTATCCAAAGCACAATCTGACGAAAGCTGGCTGTGGCACCGAAGGCTCTCTCATCTCAACTTCAAGGATATCAACAAACTTGTCACAGGTGGTCATGTTAGAGGTCTTCCATTGCTCAAATTCGATCGAGAACATTTATGTGATGTGTGTGAAATGGGGAAGCAGAGTCGTCAAAGTCACCCATCGATCGTAAACACTAAAGTTGTTGAACCATTAGAGTTAATTCACATTGACTTGTTTGGTCCATCATCTATCGAAAGCATCAGCGGTAGCAAGTATATTCTTGTCATTGTTGATGACTTTTCACGCTTTACATGGGTGTTCTTTCTGAAGCACAAATCTGAAGCAACTCTCAAGCTAAAGATGTTTATCAAGCAGGTTGAAGTACAGCTGAAGAAAGTTCTTCGCAACATCAGGAGCGACAATGAGCTGGAATTCAAAAATAAAGAATTCGAAGAATTCTTGGCCGAAAAAGGAACCAGTCACAACTTCTCAGCTCCCTACACCCCTCAACAAAACAGGATTGTCGAAAGACGAAACCGATCTTTGTGTGAGGCGGCTCGAACCATGCTAAGTTTTGCTTCTTTGCCTTTATATTTTTGGGCTGATGCTATTGCTGCAGCATGCTTTAAACAGTACATGTCATATCTCAATAAGCGATTCACTCTCACTCCTTATGAGATCATCAACAACAGGAAGCCAAATGTCAAATTTTTCCATGTATTCAGCTCACGGTGTTTCATCTTCAATTCTAAAGAACATCGTAACAAGTTCGATGTCAAAGCCGATGAAGGGATATTTTTGGGCTATTCTCTCACTTCTAAAGCCTACAGGGTATTAAACAAGCGCTCGAGGAAAATAAAAGAAACTTATTATGTGACTTTTGATGATAGCTATGTCAAAAAGCTAAAGGCCAACGAAGACATAGTTGGAGAAATCTTTTCTCAAACATGCCAAGTCACAGCCTCGATCGCAAACCTATTTGAGAAGTTCGTCGAGTTATTCGATGAACCAGAGAAGGCAACTCTCTCGGAAGCTAGTGCAGTAGACAACAAAGTAGATCATCTGAAGCGAATCATCAAACTTGCTGCAAAGCGAGTGAATGAAGGAGGATCAAGTTCTAATAAACCTCCACAGCACGATGCTTCAGTTGAGGGGGAGGACCCATTTTCGTCAACACAGCCGAGCTCACATGTTGAGGGGGAGAACAGTTCTCAAGCTACTCCCGAACGCACAGCAGTACCCGAAAGTGCTACAACACCTGAAGGTGCTACAACACCCGAAGGTGCTCCAACACCCGAAGGTGTGTCAACACCTAAAAGCTCGACACCACCCAAAACCCCTGTAGCTCCAGAAACTCAAGACACACCTGAAAGCTTATCTGTCGAGGGGGAGAATGTCGATATGCTTTATGATGATGACAGTCAATCTGAACTAGAAGAGATAGTAAACACTGAATTGGATCCATCTTATAATCCAAATTACCCTCCTCTTGTCAAATGGACCAGAGATCATCCTGTTTCCTAGGTTGTCGGTAATGTCTCTAAAAAGGTCGTGACCCAATCACAACTAAAGGCAAAACAAACTTCCTTATTTTCAAAAGTAGAATTTTGTATGTTTAACTCCTTCGTCTCAAAAGTTGAACCAAAGACAGGTAACACTGGTCTTGATCACTCCGATTGGGTTCAAGCTATGCAAGACGAACTGAATGAATTCGAAAGGAATAAAGTTTAGCGCCTCATTCCAACTCCTCAAGATGCCTCAGTTGTTGGTCTCAAATGGGTCTTCAGAAATAAGATGGACAAGGAAGGCAACGTGATATGAAACAAAGCCCGTCTGGTGGTGAAAGGATACTGTCAGGAGGAAGGAATCGACTATGAAGAAACTTTCGCTCCTGTAGCTAGGTTGGAATCCATTAGAATATTTCTTGCCTATGTTGCACACTAAAACTTTGAGGTCTACCAAATGGATATCAAGTGCGCATTTCTAAATGGAGAACTTGAAGAAACGGTGTACGTGGAGCAACCTCCTGGATTTGTCAATGAAAGGTACCCCAATCACTATTACATTTTGGACAAAGCCGTATATGGACTGAAACAAGCTCCGAGGGCCTGGTATTAAACGCTAACCAAGTTTTTAAAGATATCCAAATTCAAACAAGGTTCGGTTGACCCAACCTTCTTTCGTAAGAAGGAAGGTAACCACCTTATGATTGTTCAAATTTATGTCGATGATATCATCTTTGGCTCAACGAATCCTAGCTTAACAGTTGAATTCAGAAAGCTGATGGAGACTAAATTTGAAATGAGCTCAATGGGTCCAATTAACTTTTTCCTTGGTTTAAACATTAGACAGGGACCCGAAGGCATCTTTAATAATCAGGAAGCTTACACGAAGACTCTCCTTGCAAAATTTGGCATGATGGGAGATTCAAAGGTTAAAGTTCCAATGGCGTTCGACACCAAGCTCACTCCATCATTGGATAAGCCAGCAGTTGATATTACGCTATATCGCCAGATGATCAGTTGTCTGATGTATCTTACTGCTAGCAGGCCTGATATAATGTTCTCTGTTTGGTACTGTGCTAGATTTCAGGCGAATCCACGTGAACCTCATATGCTTGCAGTGAAGAACATACTCCGTTATCTCAAGCGAACTACCTCTTTAGGCCTGTGGTATCCATCGAACTCAGGCTTCTTCGTTCAAGCCTACTCAAATGCAGACCTTGGAGGTTGTGGACTAGACAGGAAAAGCACCACGGGAGGCTGCCAATTCCTAGACGGGAAGTTGGTTAGTTGGCAATTAAAGAAACAAACCTGTGTGTCTCTGTCTACCACTGAAGCAGAATACATAGCAGCTGCCTCCTGTACTTCTCAAGCGATTTGGATCCAAAGTCAACTCCGGGACTATGGACTCAATATGAAAAAGATCCCACTATATTGCGACTCTGAAAGTGCAATTAGGATCTGTCATAACCCAGTGCAACACTTGAAGACTAAGCACATAGCACTGAGGTATCACTTCATTAAGGATCATGTGGAAGATGGGAACGTCGAAATTCATTTTGTTCGAACCACTGATGAACTGGCTGACATCTTCACCAAAGCTCTTCCTGAAGCGTCGTTCAACAATATTCTACAAGGGCTAGGTATGATGAAATCAGAGTCAGTACCAAACATTACCTCTCAAACTCAAAAGTAAGAAGCGAAATAGACCGAACGTTCGGGTTCGGGTCTTGTACTAATGTACCGAAATGAACCGAATGCTCGGGTTCGGTTGAATAATCTGCTTTTCGCTCATCAATCAAAGGTAGTTTTCTTGGTTGTAGATCTTATGTATAATTGTTCAAAATGCATTTATCTTATTGTCAAAGTTATTCTCTTTTTAAAACCTATTTTCTTTGGCAACCGAAATATACCGAACTTCCGGTTCGGTTCCAAATTTTTTCTCATCCGAAATAGACCGAACGCTCGGGTTCGGTTCCAAAGTTTTTCACAACCGAAAGTTTTTTTTTCTGAATTTTTTTCTTTTGTCTTATTTTTTATTTCATTTTATTTTTATTATTATCAAAAATTCCAAAAATATTTTTTTTATAAATCCAAAAACTCCAAAAATATTTCGTTCTTTATTTTTTTTTTATTTGTGTGTTCGTTTATGGGGAAATTATTGAATTAGCTAAGTGTCCCTAGAAGCATGCTGCTGTATGTGTCCAAAGCCTCACCAAATTCTGAATAATAGGCCTTCCTGACTTGGTATAAACAAACCTTGTCTTCCCAATTAGGCTTTCTTATTTATTCTAATCATGAGCTACCTAACTCTCTTCTCATATGAGATATGAGTTTTCTGCTTGGTCCTAATCTTTATAGCAGAGGTACTTTCATCTCTTTACACCATCTATGTTGCATTTCTCCATCACATTCGCTTCACAAACGTAACCCTTGAGACTCTCAGAAATTACCACTGAGGTTTATGGTTGCACAATTTCTGTGTTCATGATCTTAGTTTCGTGCCACTACGATCTAAGTGAAACCCAAAATTCAATACCCAATACGAATTGATGGTGAACAATTAATTTTCTCTAGTTTTCACTAATGCATTGACGGACGTACCTCCTCGAAATCTTAAATTTTTCTTTTTGTGTGATTCCTATGAAATTGTTAACACCCATAACATTTCTTCCCTTGGGATCCAGTTTTAAATTTTTGTTGAGATTTTATATACATATTTCTGAGCCAAATTAAATTATCTCCAACCTACTTGTTCAATAGACTTCATCGGTCTCACAAGTACTTCGTTCGCTTTCCATCTTATATCAAGATTAGGAAGTTTGAATCGAAGCGAAAGCCACCCAAATAAGCCTAGTTAAAAGAAGCCTTTCAACACTTCTTAATAAGTGTTTGATCGTTATTCAACGGGAAACCACACAAACACTTTAAGGTCTCTCTTGACTTTGAAGGAAGATATTCGTGCCCGGGATCATTTGTTTCGCGTCTTAATTGACATCACATATTTTCCCAAAAATATTGCTTTATTTCTTTTCTTTTACACCCTAAGCACGAAAATCTTTGATTTTCCTAAATTCAAGTTCTATTAATTACAAGGAATTTTACTTGGAGTGGCGGTTGATTAAAGGTTGTGGTTGATTTTAATCCACGTGGGGGCATTTTTCAAAAGATGCCGTTACAATTTAAAGAGATAAGATGAAGACATGCTGACTCAGGCGGGAGTCTAATCGATTTGATTTCAAACGGCGCTATAAGGGAAAGCGTGCGAATCGGAACCGTTTAATCTCCAAACTGCGTAAGAGGGGCGCGTGTGAATCTGAACCGTCTTGTCTCCAAACGGCGCTTGATGGGAAGGCGTGTTATTAGGGACCTGACATTCTCTCTCATGCGTGATCATCAGCAACCCCAACTGTCACGCATCAGTCAACTCCGAAAAACCCTTCGTTTTTCAATAGAAGATTTGGGATGATCTTTCTCTCTCCTTACACCATAGTATAAAAGGCAACATCCTCCACCGTTTACCTCTTTACTGCAATTATAATTCCCAGAGTGCATGAAATCACTAAACCTTCACTGTTCATCATCTTCTCTATTTTCTTCAAGCAATGGCAGATTCATCTTCCGTTCACGCAACATCCCACATTTTGCCCATTCGCCCACAACAAAGCCTAATCATCGATTTAACCCCTCATGCTTACGATGCCTTCATGTTCCCCATCATCGAGTGTCTGAAGTTTTCTCCGATCGCTCCTGCACTTACTAAGGCTGAAACTGTTCCGATGGAGTTCTTGTCACAGATCTTTGCGACCGCTCACTACGACAAGGTCGTTGACAAAATCTTTTTTAATGTCTTTGAGCACAAGGCGTCAATTTCAAAGCAAAGGTTTTGCTCGCTGTTAGGGTTTGAACCTGATTCTTCGATGGTTAACCCTGAAACGATTCCAATGGGTCACTTGTTCAACATGTTCTATAACATGGGTTATACGGAGGTGCTTTCTACGGTCACAAAGTTCAAGAAGTCGTGCCTACCTCCACAGTGGAATGGGCTGTTCACTGTTCTTTTCAAGGGGTTATCTGAGAGAAGTGCTGGATCTGATGGTGCCATCCGTTTATTTCTCTCCATAATGTATGGTATCTACAATGGCATCAACATGGATTATGGATATGTTCTATGGCAACAACTCATCCAGAGTCTCTCCTCTACCTCCATACATTCAGAGATTTCGTATGCCAAGTTCCGGACTCTTATCACAAAATGGGTGATGGACAAGTACCACGTCCCCGTTGTCGCTGGTGCTCCAATGTCTTCGATTGGTACCTTCCATACCACGAAGATCATTGTGTCAGACGCCTCAAAGTTTCCGTTCAACGGGTCTATTCCGGAAACCATGTATGGGGATGTTCCTGCTGACAGTCAGATTATCCAGACATATAAAGGGTTCAAGCGTTCTGGTCCGAGGGATCTTACTCCAGAGATGTTGAAGTCAACACATGACGCCGACAAGCCTGCTCCAAGAGGCAAAAAGGCTGATAAGGGGAAACAGGTGGCAAAAGGAGCAAAAGGCCCATCTCCAAAGAAGAGGAAACCCACCAAGCCTGCTTAGTCTCCACAACACAAGAGGAGAAAAACCCAACCACGACGAAAGTTAATTATCGCTTCCTCCTCAAGCGAGTATGAGGGTGAGAGTTTAGATTCTGATGACTCTCCACGTGGCAATACTCCACCCAGATCTCCTACCCCAAAAGTTCATGCATCTACTTCTCCAATTTCCTCTCCACCAAAAAGCATTCCTATTTCTATTCCCCCCATAACTTCCACTACTTCAATACCACCCACTTCCATCCCAATACCAACACCAATATTCACTGACGCAACCACAACATCCACTACAGATGTTAGAGCCAACGTATCTGATACGGGGGTTCATATTGATGCACCCGAAACCACAAAAGCACCCGAACCTACACCAACACCCGAAACAACCCAACCGGAACCTACCCATACTACTCCACCACCAGCTTCACCACCACCACCTTCTCCTGTTCATGCTTCAGAGGGAGAAGAACCATTCCTTGGCGGGGAGGATATGACGTTTGACTCGGTCTACTATAGTCCGTTTCAAGTATAGAGTGATGACGATGACGATGCTCTTGTCACAAAAAGACATCTCAAGGAGCTCCATGACAAGATTGACTTGCTCATCGCCTCCTCTTCCACTTCTAAGTCATCCCTTTCTGAAGACGCAGTTCAGAAGATTGTTGACGCCTTCTCAAAAGCTCAGCAAGATTCCATTGCTTCTGCAACCTCCGCCATAGATGCCTCATCAAAAGCCTGTCAGGCAGCGACCGCAAAAGTCGATAAACTATTTTCTGATGCCTCTTCCCTGTTAAAGTCTTTACAGGAGAGTGCAAATGCTACCAAGACTACGTTGGAACCTATTATTCACCAGCTAGCAATGTCAGTCTCCACCGAGTTGAATTCCTTCGCTTCTTTTCGTCAAATGCTTTCAAATGACAACTCCGCCTTTCCCAAAACCATTGACGAGCGTCTCTCGAAGCTACAAGAAGATTTTGCTGCCAAGAACTCTCTTCTGGATGTTCTTGCCAAGAAGATCACTGCTCTGAAGGTCAAGAGCGTTCAACTCTCCAACTCTCAACAAGAGATTGACTCTCTTCGGTCCGAAAGGGAGGTGATAAAGTCGTGTGTTTCGGATGTCCACTCTGCTATCTCCAACATCCTCGAAGCACATGATCCTATTCTTAATTATACTATAAGGCGTGACCTTGCAGAGAAGCTCGCTCCCGCCCTTGCCCTGCTCAGCAAACTCGAAGGGCTACTTGATTTCGTGTCCATTCCAAAACAAGGGAGAGAGAAGGAATCTATGTCCCAACCACCTCCTACCTCAAAGGCAACTCACACTACCGAACCTCATCCAGTAGGCCAAGCCTCCGGTTCCGGTGTGAAAGACAAAGGCAAAAAGATTGCTGAGGAAGAAGAAGAAGAAGAAGACAAAGAAACAATCGCCGACTTGTTGAAGCGTAGAAGTCGACGCAATGAGGTTGATATCAGTGCTCGTGTGGCAAGAGAGGCTGAAGAAGCCGAACGTAAACAGAAGGAAGCCCATAACCTTCTTGAGAGTAGGAAAACTCTTTTTCCTGCCTGGACTCTCGAGAGGATGATAAAAGAAGCCATTGACACACCGAGTATCTTGTGGCTGGAACCTGTAATCTCTCTTGATTGTTCCAACACTGTCGACTCACAGTTTGACATGGCATTGACCCGAAAGGCGTTCATCTTTCATGCCTTCTCCAACGTTGCAGAGTTCCTTCATCCTCATCCACAGGTTGATCGGGACATAATCAATTTTTATTTGAAGGCTGCTCAACCTCAGTATTAGACTTGGAGCGCTCAGAAAATTGTCAACGTTCGGGTCTTGAAGCCGTATAGTGAAGGGAACTTTATCAACATTCAGTTCAAGGTACTTCGGGGATCTGCCAAAACCGAACATGCTATTTCCCTTGCAGATCTTCCAAACCTTAATCCCCATGATTGGATTATCTTGCACAACATCCTACTCACCAACGAAGCTAAATACGGTCCGATCATGGACCATTTCAAGAGGATGCTCGTGTGCTACATCATGGAAGTTGCACTTTAAGAAGAAACCAACAATATCTCCTGTTGGCTCTGCCAGTGATCTCAACCAAATGCAGATGGGTAAAATTGACTCGAGAAGGAATTTGGTCATGTTCACCAGGAACGAAGGACAGAAATGTCTTTTCGCCTTGGCTGACAAACACCTCTACACCACTGCTTGTTTAGAGCACGTTTTGGGGATCATCCACAGATGCAAGCAAAACACAGTGGATGATGTCAAGTACTTCAATGACATGATTCAATGGTACATTCGGTTCAGACAGACTATTCTCGGTCTTATCAGACGTCTGTTTGATACTGTAAAGAAGGCTCCCGCTGCTGGCCCGATGAAGAAGTAGTCTCGCTCCAATTTGACGCAAAGGGGGAGATTGTTGGGTCGCGTTTTGTATAATATGTTGTGTCTATTGGGCTCGTTAGCTAGTCCATTTTTGTATCTCCAGTATGGGCCTGTCCATCCGTGAGTTTAGTAGGGTTGAATATAAATATGGGTGCTTGCATGCATCTTAGAGGCTGAAAGAAAAGAATGATCAGATCTTTATTTCAGAAGTTTATTATTATCGTTCTTGTAACCCTAAATCCTCTACAGCGGAAGTTCTTAGTCGAGCTCTGCTGAGGATTGTTTGATCTAATCATTCGACATATTTTGATCCACTCTTGTCTTATTTATTGTTTTGTGTTCATCGCAATACCTGTTTCATAGATCTAATCGATCTTCACGTTTGTTACTATATCCTATCAATAACACTAAGCAGTTAGGCGACCTTTATCCCATTTGCGTATACGAGAGATGTAGGAGTGTTATTCAAATGTCATTGCACATATTTGATGTTTAATAAGGGGTATTTGATGTTTTTATAATTCTAGTTTAAAAAATATATTATATCATGGTTATTGTATGCATCGTTAAAACCATGGTATACTTCTAGTTAAAATCACATTTTAACAACGCTCTTTTATAAAATCCAATTGTTTTTTTATTTATGCGATCTAATTTTTGAAAATTAATAACTAGTATTAAGTTTTACCATTTGAACGCTAAAGAATATTTATAAACCTTTTAATCAAACTTCCTTTTATAAAATAAGGTTTGGAGTTTAATAACTCGAATTTGGTAATTCATGTAGAATTTTTTTAGGGAAATTATATATGTCAAAATCGTAAGTTAAAACCATAAGTTGATTGAAATATATAATAAAATTAGATAGATGTGAATACAAAAAAAGTTGAAAAACACACAATTGTCTCACTTCGTGAATAATTAATGTAAATTTAAGATATATATATATATATATATATATATATATATATATATATATATATATATATATATATATATAGTAATAATCACATGTGTGTGTATTAAATAATAAATTATTAAGTATATTACACATATTAATCGCTGATTTGGTCGAGTTTTGCAACACTGCTTGCTTTAGTAAGAGGCCGATCGGGAAGTACTTGGATTCTATAACTCGCCTCGGTACGGGGCCGAGTAGGGAGTACTCGGCCGAGTAATCAGACATCTCGGGGAGTTTTAGTCATAAATAACAATTATGAAAAGATGCAACTTTTATGACTTTGATTTTCTAAGGCAACTTTTATGACTAAAGAGATACATATTGTTACAACTAGCATTTCTGCCTAGCAAATTCTATCCATGGATGATCAACTCTCAAATTACCTTGTAATTCAAAGTTAGACGATATATATATATATATATATATATATATATATATATATATATATATATATATATATATATATATATATATTACTCATTCAAAAACAACTATTCAAATAAGAACTCACTCATGAAGCCCTAAACCTAATTCAATATACTTTATTCACTCGATTTTGGGTTTGTAACCCTAACTTCCCGGTTCAAATCTATAATTGGGCCAGGAATCATTTATTAGGCCTAATGGGCCAATAAACTCTCAATCGAATTATTTTGGGCTAAGAATCCTCAGTTAGGGCCTAAATGGACCCACATTCACTAAACTATAACATTTTGGGCCATAAGACTTTTATGGGCCTTATTGGACCTAAAATGTCTCACCCATTCTACCTGGGCCATAAGACTTTTATGGGACCTATTTTTTATACCATCTTGGATCGTAACCTCTCAAATGGGCCCACCTAAATCGAAAATTCCTGATGGGCCCATGAAAAACTAAGCCCAACATCTAAATTTCATCTCCTTCCCCCTCATTCTTAGTTTTAATAAAAAAAAAACAAAAAAAACCTATTTAAACAAAAACCTGACGCCTCACCATTAACTAGATAATTTCTATACCATATTACACTACATACTTCTAGGATTATTACACTAACCCTTCATGTATTACCCAAAAACTAAACCATCTCTTTCCTCCTTAAACTCTCGGCCGAAACCCTTCAACCATCACCCACATTTCATCTCAATTCCAACTTCCACCTCTACAAAGAATTCACTCATCCTTCTTCCTTCCAAAATTTTTGTGTGCTTGTAGGAGTGTCTAAGGATACTTCATCAAATCCATCCATTCTTGGTACGCTACTTCCCATCAAGTTGTTTAACTTCATGTTCTTGATAAACTTACTTCTCTTAACACTCCATTTCATGATCTATTTCCCATAGAAACCTCGGAAGTTTGAGATCCACTCAAGGGAGCTTGCTAGAGCCGAAATCTCCTCATATCTCTTCATCAAAACCGATCCCAAACCCCAAAGTGAGTTCATACCCCCTATTTTTGGTTTTTACTATGTTTTGGGGCAGGATACAAGTTCCTTTGTAACAACTAACATTTTTATCTAGGAAATTTTGTTTTCATGTAAGCATAAACTCTTGTAAAATTTGAAATCTAAGGGGATATCATGTACTATGCTTAATCAAAAACAATCATTTGAATCAAAACTCCCTAGTGAAGTCCAAAACCTAATTTAAAACATCTCAGATACTCAATTTTGGGTTTGAAACCCTAATGTTCCGGTTCAAACCCAGTATGGACCAGGATCCTCTTATTGGGCCTAATGGGCCAGTAAACTTTTTCATTTGATTATTCTCGACCAAGGAACCCCATTTGGGCTCTAATTGGACCCATGGTGGGTCTATTAGAGTGCGTCATGGTATTGGTCGTTATCCCATGTTGATTATCAGTATTGGGCCTGTCCAACCGTGCATATTTTTGTACTAGGGTTTAGTATATAAGCTGCATGCATGCAGACTTAAATGTTATCGCATTCAGTGTTTATTTTCTCTAATGTTTTGTAAACCCTAGCTCACCTCTACAACGGAAGTTCTTCATCGAGCTCTGCTGAGGCGTGACTTTATTTTGAACCATAAGCATACATTTGATACTATTATGTGTTCATTCTTTTATTGTTCTTGACTTGTTTGATTTCAATATTCATACCTGTGAAAGATCTAATCGATGTAGAGTTTAATTCTCATCAATTGGTATCAGAGCAAGAAACTGTGTAATTCATACACATCTCTTCTGTCGAAGAATTTATTAGGGTTTTTAATTCCGCATTGATTGATATTTATTGAGTCGTCACTCTATATTGACGTATCTCATTAATTGTTGATCTAACCCTAACGATATATTACAAGTCTGATCATTTACAGGTTATCGATCAAAAGTCTTTACAGTGTCCATGGATGATTCATAAACCAATCCGATCAATATCTCCAACAGAATAGGGTCTACAACAAGAATACCAATCTTGTATACATAAGACTATGAAGTTTGGACGCATCACTTTGAAGATTATGTGATTGGATCGGAGGATAATGGATACTTAATTTAAGAATCGATTACTGCAGGCCGATTCACTCACACAAGCACATCTAAGATTGTTAAAACACAGAAAGAGTAAAATCAGCTTGTCAATGATGTCAAAGATATTCCTCAGGATGAGAAGGAGAAGTTTCAATGCAACATCAAGGCCTTGAGGATGATAAGGTTTGCACTGCAGTCGTATACGTTTTGTTTAGTAAGTTCTTATGCTACAACTAAAGAGATCTGGGATAGATTGAAAGAATTATATTCCACTGACGAAGATTTGGAACATTCAATCCAAACTCTCTTGTTGTCTGAATTTGGTGACTTTAAGCAGAAGCCTGAAGAGAAACTTGTTCAAACTTTTGATCACTTAAATAACTTAAAGTCAAAAATCTTCAGCATAAGTAGTAGTCTCACCCAAACCCGTGTCACAAATTCTAACCTAACTGATCAAATCAGCAGGATTTCATCAAAGAGTGAGGAACGAAGGATGTGGATCGAGCAAAAGGAAAAGGAGTTAATTAGATCTAAGGATGATTCTATTTATTTGCAAAGAGACAATCTTAAACTTCTAAAACAATGAAATGTGTTTTGTTTAATTGCTAAGAGACTCTATTTTAACATCACTCAGTTGCATCTGGATTGTGAAATAGGAAAGAAGATACATCGCATGACTTTACCCTTCCTTGAATTAAAGGAGGATGAAATCAATGCTGAAGCCTACAACTGTGAAAGCGTTGTATCTTCTGACGAAGTCACTCCAACATATAAAATTGGTCTGGACAAAATTGAATCCTACATAAAGTCCAAAGACCACAAGGACATGCTCAAAAATCTGTTGGACAAAAATGATAGATTGAAATTAAGAACCGAAACTGTACAAAAATTTGACTCTTTGAATGCCAAGTTAAGTTCATAAAATAAAATCAATGTTGAAAACGAATATGAACTTAATGAGGATGATGATCTGAGTGAAATCTCTATAGAGGATTTGTTGGGCTATTATGAATTTGTCAAAAGCGAACCTAAGTCACACAAGAACCTGATTTCTGAAAACTCTGTTGAGTTTGCTCGCTCGTCTACCGACAAAACCAAAGTTCTCAACGCTAAAGTTGTTGTGTACCAAAAGGTACAAACTTCTCCAAATCAAGTCTACACAGTACCAGGTGTCACTCCACAACAAACTGCATAGTTAACAGCTATGGTAAAAGAAGACAATGCTGGCAGATGTGATGAATTTTTCTGGTCGGCCCCAATAGACAACGCTGATGAGACGAAGGGTCTATCTCAGAAAACTTCATGGAGAGTGAAAGGTAGATACATACCCGAACCACTAAATGAGACTACAAAGTATGATGTGTCAAGCACAAGTGGCACTAAAACCCCATTGGACGAACGTGTGCAAACCACTAGTGATACATCATTAGCAAAAAGTGAATGATGTGCTCATACTTCGAAAAGAAAGTCCAACATTCACAGAAATCCAAAACAGGTGGCTGATAAAAGGCATCAAAGAAATCTGAGATACAAGAAGAATCTCTCAGAAAGAAAACAGTTTTGGAATTCCCAAAATCCTGACTTTATAAGGATAGAAAGGAAGCACAAATCACAAGAAGACTCAAGGAAACGAAAGGGAAGGTTCGGTCCCACGTCGGGAATAAACCAAAATAGCAGTTTTGGTCCTCACCACAATACCAACCGAAAGAATGGTTTCAGTCCCTCTACTGAAAGGAGCCGAGAATATGGTTTCGGTCCTTCAACCAATAGGATCCGAAAGGGTGGTTTCGGTCCCTTTACCGAAAACAACCGAAAGGAGAGTTTCGGTCCTTCACCCAATAACAACCGAAAGAACGGTTTCGGTCCTTCATCCAATAACAACCGAAAGGAGAGTTTCGGTCCTTCACCCCATAACAACCGAAATAGTGGTTTCGGTCCCCATCCATACAAGTCCAATTAGAAAAAGAGGAATTCCAAAATCACTTTTGAATTTAACTCTTCCCATTCAAATTCTTGTCCTTCAATTAGTTCAAAGGGAAAAGGAAAACTCTTTCCTGAAGATAACAATCTTCCAAAAGAGAATCAAAAGAATACTAATGTCAACATCACAAACTCCAGTCCTACTAAATCAACTTAAATTAAAGTTTTCACCATTAAAAGAAAAGATGAAACTTTAGTTAAATGCACATACATGGTTGATATTTCTCTTACTATTCCATGTCCTGTAAAAGGCTCACAAGGACCCAAGAAACTTTGGGTTCCTAAATCTGCTTAATATTTTGCAGGTTATTCGTGACGAGCAGTTTTACGAAGAATGGTACATTGATAGTGGCTACTCACATCACATGACAGGAAGGAAGGAGGAACTGAGGGAGTTTCGTTCTCTCAAAGATGGTGGCATTGTAAAGTACGGCAACAACTCATTTGGTACTATCAAAGGATATGGAATGATCACTAATGGCGAGTTCTCTATAAGGAGAGTAGCTTATGTTGAAGGACTTCAACATAATCTTATCAGTGTATCACTGCTAGTGGTTGGCACTAGATTGAAAGTATCATTCGACGATGAAGGCTCATAAATTGTCGAGAAGAAATCAAACAACATTTTGCTGAAGTCAAAGCGAAAGGGGGAAATGTATCCTTTGAACCTCAACCCAATTCGAGGCAAACCAGCTGTGTGCTTACTCACAAAGGCTCACTCTGATGAAAGCTGGATATGGCATAGAAGACTATCTCATCAGAATTCCAAGGATATCAACAAGTTGGTCTTCGGTGATCATGTTTGAGGCCTTCTAGTTCTAAAATTTGATTTAGAACATCTCTGTGCAGCATGTGAAATGGGAAATCAGAGTAGGAAGAGTCATCCTTCTATTATCAATACTAAGGTGATAGAACCATTGGAGTTATTGCATATCAATCTATGTGGTCCATCATCCATCGAAAGTATTGTGGGAAACAAATATGTTCTGGTTATTGTGGACGATTTCTCAAGATTTACATGGGTATTCTTTCTCAAGCAATAGTCTGAAGCCACTCCAAAGCTTAAGCTCTTTATTAAGCAGATAGAAACGCAACTAAGAAAGGTAGTTCGTAATGTGAGGAGCGACGATGGCTTGGAATTCAAGAACAAATATTTTGAAGATTTTCTTGCTGAAAAGGGGGCGACGCAATTGCTTCGCGTGAAGCAGCTCGAACTATGTTATGCTTCGCGTCCTTACCTTTGTATTTCTGGGCTAACGCAATTGCTTCTGCATGTTATACTCAAAATAGATCTTATTTGAATAAGCGGTTCTCCATTACTCTTTACGAGATCTTGAATAATCGAAAACCAAATGTGAAATTGTTTCATGTGTTCGGTTCAAGATGTTTCATTTTCAACTCCAGAGAGAATCGAAACAAGTTGGATGCTAAAGCTGATGAAGGAATTTTCTTAGGCTACTCTCTGAACTCCAAGGCGTATATAGTTCTCAATAAACACTCAAGGAAAATTGAACAAACATACTATGTCACCTTTGACGATAGTTATGTTAAGAAGATGAAATCAACAGAAGATGGATCGCAAGAGATCATTCCAAAGAATGGTGAAGTTACTAGCTCTATCTCGAATCTTTTCGACCAATTCATGCTCCTGTTTGATGAGCCTCAAAAGGCGATTGATTCTGAATCAACTGCAAAAGACAACAAAGTTGATAATCTGAAACAAGTTATGGACGACGCAACTAAAAAGATGGCTGATGATCAATCCAAAGAAACCGAAAGTGCAGAAGCAAGTGAACCTTCATGTGACCGTCATAATGTCCAGGGGGAGGGTTCAACTCCTCATCACTATCAAGGATCTTCATTCCAGGGGGAGAACTCATCGCCAAATACCTCTAGCTCTACTGAAATTCCAACCAAAGAAGGGGATTCGAGTACTGGTCCTGAACAAGAGTCATTCTTCGAGGGGGAGAACACTAATGTCGGTGATGATGACATTATGTCTGAACTAGAGGAAGAAATCAATGTTGAATTGGATCCTATCTATGATCCAAACTTTCCTCCACCCATCAAATGGACCAAAGATCACCCTCAAAGTCAAATTATCGGGGAATCTTTAGAAAAAGTGTTAACTCATTCTCAAATCAAAGCAAAACAGGCTGCACTCTTTTCAAAAGTCGAGTTTTGTATGTTTAATTCCTTCGTTTCCAAAGTTGAACCGAAGACTGTTAACTCAGCTCTTGATCATTCAGACTGGGTTCAAGCCATGCAAGATGAATTAAATGAGTTTGAAAGAAACAAGGTATGGCGTCGTATTCTAACACCAAAGGATGCTTCGGTTGTCGGTCTCAAATGGGTATTCCGAAACAAGATGGACAAGGAAGGGAATGTCATTCGTAATAAAGTGAGGCTGGTGGTCAAAGGATATTGTCAGGAAGAGGGAATCAATTATGAAGAAACCTTCGCTCCAGTTGAAAGATTAGAGTATGTTCGTATCTTTCTTGCATACGCAGCTCACAAAAACTTTAAAGTCTATCAGATGGACATCAAATGTGCCTTCCTCAATGGTGAAATTGAAGAAACCGTATATATTGAGCAACCGCCAGGCTTTGTGAACGAGAAGTATCCTGATCATTGTTATAGCGTTGACAAAGCTCTATATGGCCTCAAACAGGCTCCCAGAGCATGGTATGAAACTCTCACTCGTTTCTTAAAAATCTATAAATTCAAACAAGGTTCGGTTGACCCAACCTTCTTTCGTAAGCGAGAAGGTAACCACCTTATGATTGTCCAAATTTATGTTGGTGACATCATCTTTGGCTCCACGAACCTAGCTAAACAGTTGAATTCAGAAAGTTGATGGAAACTAAATTTGAGATGAGCTCAATGGTTCCAACTAACTTCTTTCATGACCAAATTTGGGATGATGGGAGACTCCAAAGTGAAAGTACCTATGGCCTTTGGAACTAAACTTACACCGTCATTGGAGAAACCAGCAGCTGATATGACACTTTATCGACAAATGATTGGGTCTCTGATGTATCTTATAGCCAATAGACCTGAAATCATGTTCTCAGTCTATTACTGTGCACGATTTCAAGCCAATCCACTTGAACCTCATCTTCAATACGTGAGAAACATCTTTCGCTATCTGAAGCGAACCTCCTCTCTCGGTCTATGGTATCCAGCCAACTCAGGATTCTTTGTTCAAGCATTTTCAGATGCTGATTTAGGTGGCTGTGGATTAGATCGTAAAAGCACCACTGGATGATGTCAATTTCTAGATGGTAAATTAGTCATTTGGCAATCGAAGAAACAAACCTGTGTTTCGCTATCCACTACAGAAGCTGAATATATTGTTGCAGCATCCTGCACATCTCAAGTCTTATGGATACAAAGTCAACTCAGGGATTGTGGGCTAAACATGAAGAAAATCCCACTATATTGTGACTCTGAAAGAGCAATTAGGATCTGTCACAAGCCAGTGCAACACTCGATGACCGAGGATGTAGCACTGAGGTACCATTTCATCAAGGATCACGTCGAAGATGGTAACGTATAAATTCACTTCGTCAGAATGACTGATCAATTGGCAGACATATTCACGAAGGACTTACTTGAAGCAAGCTTCAATAAGATTCTTGAAGGCCTAGGAATGATGCAAGCCGAATCTGTACCAAAATCGCCTTCGCTTCCAAAAAGGTAACAAGCGAAATAGAGCGAACCGAAATGAACTGAAATGAACCGAACGTTCGATCTATTTCGGGTGAAGTTCGACTATGAACCGAAATGAACTGAACGTTCAGTCTATTTCGGGTTCGGTCCTTCTGAAGTCCTTCGTTTTTTTTCAAGGCATTTTGACTGTGTTCCTCTGTACATTTTTTAAATACTTCTTTTATATTTATAAAATCCAAAAATATTTTTCTCTTTCATTCAATTGGTCAATTCTCACAAAATACAAATTTTTTTTTTTGTCTATTTTTTTTTTGTTTTGTATAAGTGTGATTCTCGATGGCGAAATTAAGGCTGGTAAATGGTTTTCTTAGTTAAGAGTCCCTAGAAGCATGCTGTTGTATGTTGACTAAAGCCTCGAAAGATTTTGAGTGAAGCCTTAATAACATGATATGTACCAATCAAGTTTTCCCAATCCAGGCTATCAAATTCACTCTAATCATTAGCTACCTTACTCTACTCAAATTGAGTTTAGAGTTTTCTGCTTGGTCCTTCTTTTCTTTAAAGCAGAGGTACACTCGCTTCTTGTACGATCTCCATCATCTTTCTCCGTTATAATTCGTTTCATCAATATAACCCCTAAGACTTTCAGTATTAACCACTGAGGTTTATGGTTACACCAAAACTATGTTCATGATCTTAGTTTCATGCCACTATGTACTAAGTGAAACCCAAAGTTCAACACCACTAATGAATTGACGGTGAATTCAAATATTAAAGATCTTACTTGTTACCTAATGAAATCTCTTTTTTTTTTCTTTTGAGTGATCTTTATGAGCTTGCCTTTCACCAAGGCTTCTCTAACCCCAAAAGATCCAGTTTAATTTTTTTTTGAGATTTCTTTACTTCCTTCGTCACTATAAAGTTTGTCCTACCTACTTGTTCAACAGATCACGATGATCTCACAAGTACTTCATTCACTTTCGGTCTTATGTCAGGTATCGAAATTAGGAATTGAAGCGAAAGCTACCCTTTTTAACCTTCAAAAGATGCCTTTCAATACTTCACCACAAGTTATTATTCGTTATTCAATGCGAAACCAAGCAAGCACTTTAATGTCTCTCTTGACTTTGAAGGAAGTGATTTATGCCCATAATCAATTGTTTTATGTCTTCTTAAGACATCAAAGATTATCCCTTAAATTTTCCTTTATTTATTTATCTTTTACACCCTACGCATGAAAATTTTTAATTTTCCAAACTCTAGTTCTGTTCAGATTGATTAATAAAGCGCTAAAAGCAACAAAGATTCAAATGTATTATGAAGAAACACTTAGGATAAAGTGCAAGCTGACTCAGTGGCTATCCAAATGGTTTGGCGATTTGACAAATTGCATTTTATTGAATGGCGTGTAAAAAGGAAACTTTCTCTTTCCCGCGTCATCTTCGGTATGCCAACTATTCACCCATCAAGTGAGGCGCTATTTTTGAAATAATCCAAGATTTCAGCCGGAATTTTCACTCTCTTCTTTGTACGTATAAAATGAATTGGAACGATACTCTCTCAACCTTTATCACTTACCAATCTCTCTTAAAGAATACCTGTGATTTTCTGCAACTGTTCATCATCTTCTCCAAGCTACTACAATGGCAGACTCGTCATCAGTTGACGATACTTCAGTTTGTCAACCACTTCTCACCATCAAACCCCAGCAGAACCTGATCATCGATCTCACCTCGTTTATCTATGAGCCCTACATGATGTATATGGTTGAGTGTCTCAAATACTCACCGCTCGTCGACACGCTGACTAATGTTGAAGTTATTCCAATGTCGTTCATGTCTCTTGTCTACTCTACTGCCTTCTACGACAAGATTAATGAACGAATTCACTTTGAACTCCACGATGAGAAGACCTCCATCTATAAGCATCGATTATGTTCCCTAATTGGTCTTTCTCAATATCCATCTTTGGTAAACCCCGACTCCAATACAACTGGTCAATTGTTTTCTATGTTCTATCAGATGGGGTATACTGAAACCCTAACTACCATTACAAAGTTCAAGAAGTCCTGCCTTCCTCCTCAATGGAATGGCCATTTTACGTTGTTGTTCAAGGAAATTTTTGAGCGAAGCGTTGGCTTAGATGGTGCAAGCAAGTCCTTCATGACGGTGCTGTATGGGATGTACCATGGGATTGACCTAGATTATGGGTCTATTATCTGGCAGCAGTTGGTTCAAAGCTTGGTCTCTTCATCCAGGCATTTTGAGATCTCATGTGGGCATTTCTGGTCTATCATCACCAACTGGGCAATGGACCGCCTTCGTGTTCCAATAATGGCGGATTCTCTGCTCTCATCCATTGCTACCTTTCATACGACAAAAATCATTTTCATTGATCCAACAAAGTTTTCTTTTATTGGATCCATTCCTGAAGCAATGCTCGGTCGTATCATTGCGTCAGGTAACGTTCTCCAATAGTACAAGAAGCGTCCATCGGCTGGTCCAAGAGAGCTTACACCAACCATGATTTACTCTATTGAAGAGGCTGACAAGCCAGCCAAAAGGGGTAAGAAGCCTGAAACACAGAGGGAAAGCCTTGTCATTAAACCAACTAAGGGGCAAACCCCTAAGAAGTGAAAGTCTGATAAGGCTGCAACTTCTCACGCTCAACCGAAGAAGCAGAAGAAGCATGCTAGGAGGCTTATTCTTCAATCCACAAGTGATTCGGATTCAGAATATGTCCCTCCTAAGCACAAGAACGCTCCTCCTTCAGAATCTGAGAGCGAAAGCTCTGATGAAGAGGCTTCGGGCCGAGGTGATACTCCGCCTCGCTCCCCTACCCTAGAAATTCCGGTTCGCTCTAATCCTCCTTCGCGTCCACCTGTAACCATCCCAGTATCCATCCCTCCTATATCTCCCATTACCACCACTCAACCATTCACTATAATTCATATACCCACTCCCATTTTCACAGATACCACTACTACCACTACTACCACAAAACCCCACTTCACTGTTCCCAATCCACCAGTAACCGAACCACCTGTAACAACCGAACCTCCACCATCTTCAAAACCCCTATCTCCCACACAATCCACTGAAACAACCCCTATTCTAGGTGGTGAGGACTTGGAATTTGATTCCATGTATTTCAGTCCTTACCGAGTGCAGAGCGATGATGATGATGATGAGCCTGCTACAAAGCGTCATCTCAAGGCGGTAAATGAAAAGCTTGATCAACTGCTTTCATCCTCTTCCTCTGGTGCCTATTATGAAGCTGCATTGAAGGCCTTGTTCTCCTCTGTCGTTACCGAAAATAGTGCCACTTTATCTGCTGCAGCCAAAGCAATCAAAGCCTCTACTTCCCAATGTCAACAAGCCTCTCTTGTTGTTGATGCCTCTACGAAGGAGTGCAAGGAAGTGACCGCAAAAGTTGATAAACTAGTCTCCGAAGCTCATTTGTTTTTAGATTCCTTGCAGGCTGCTACTGCTAAAAACACTCAAACTGTCAACGCTTCAGTAGAGAACCTTCAAAGGTCTCTTCAATCTGAATGCCCAAACCTTGAAGCGGCATGCCAATCCATTGAAGAAGCCAACGAAACTCTCCATGCTAACGTCAATGACTGCTTAACTCAACTGGAGGCGGAGTTAGCTATAGAGAATCGCATTATGGATGAGCTGGACATACACACTGCACAGATTAAATTGCAAACCCACAAACTACGTACTTCTAATGCTAAGATTAATGACCTCAAGTCAGAAAGGGAGGTCATTAGGAGTTCTGTTGCTGATGTTCACTCCATCCTCCTTCATCTCATTGAGGCTCATGATCCGCTTATCACTATAACCGTCAAGCGTCATCTGGCAGACAAGCTCAGAACGACATTGGACATTCTTAGCCGTATCAAGGGTGTTCCGGTGACTGGGGTCCAACCGAAACATGGGGGAGATAAGGTGACAACTCAACCTCCTCCTTCTGGATCAAAAACATCTACTGAACCGAAGGGTAATGAAGCTTTGGTCAGCAATAAGGAGAAAAAGAAGAAGAAAATTGGCGAGGATGACACAGACAATGAAGATCATGTCTATGCCGAGAATCCCAAGAAACCCTTCCAGAAGGTTAAGACCTCTGAAAAAGAAGTGGAAGAAAACATCAACAAAAAAACAAGCTGAGCTAGAGTTGAAGCGAAAGGAGGCGGAGCTCCTAGAGAAGAAAAAGTCCATGTTTCCTGTGTGGACCATAGACTCGCTTCAAAGATGTGCAATTGATGATCCAAGCATTCTCTGGCTTGATCCGATAATGTCCTTTGGCCTTGACAACTCCAAGGATGCACAGTTCGATATGCCAATCACTCGAAAGGCATGTATCTTCCACTGCTTCAACTCGATTGCTGCTATTCCGTCCCCAGACCCGAAGGTAGACAGAGATCTTCTAGAGGTTTACTTGTAGTTTGCTCAACCCCAATACCTGACTTGGAGCTCAAAGAAAATTACTGTGACAACCCAAAGATTATCCCGTTACATTACCCCGTTACCGTTAACGGAATATTCCATTTTATAAAAGTTCCGTTAATTAGAGGTCGCCAAATAAATAAATGTGTTATTTATTTATATTATATGTCGTTAACGTCGTGATAAAAGAAATAAAGACACTTACCTTACATTTCCATTTAATTGGAAAAAGTTAGTTTTATTATTACGACCACTAAATCGGGTGCGACCAAAAGCTCCGTACGACGACAGTATCGGATAGAATCCAACTGAGCTCCAGCTCCAACCCATATATAAGGGGGACTGGACATCATTCCACCCCTTTACTCTCTCTCTCTCTCTAAACTCTCTCTCATACAAGCCCGATTTCGCCTCAAATCTGCAACCAAATGCCTCCGAATCGTAGGTCCCCTTACCCTAGTTTGTTCTAAACATTATGGATTGTGGTTTAACCCCAAAAATCGACCTTAGAAGCTGTTAGAATGGAGTTTACGGTCTAAGAGCCTCCTTAGGCCGTAAACCCCTTAAATGAGGCCAAAATGACCCAAATTTGTCCCTTTGAGCCTAGGAACCAATTAAGGATTTATCCTAGGAGTGTTTGAAGCATAAAACGATTAGTTTTAGGGCATAAAAGAGAGTTTATGGCCCAAACACATGCTTAGGCCGTAAACACCTCAAACCCTTGCAAAAATGCCCCAAAAACACTCCCAAACCACCCTTAGGCTTAAGACATAAATTAGGGGCTTGCTATTTCGGGTTTAGAACATTTAAACACTAAGAATTGAGGGGTAAAAAGGACTTCATGGCCCAAGCACATGCTTAGGCCGTAAACACCCCCAAACCTCACCAAATGAGAGTTTAAACCCCCTAATTGGCCTTATACCTTCACTAGAAAATTCTAGGGTTGAATGAAGGGCTTAAAATCAAAGTTTAAGGGGGTATATGAGAGTTCACGGCCAAGCCAAGAGCTTACGGCCGTAAACTCCCAAGGGATGGTCATTTGGACCATAAACTCCAAATGAGTGCACTCTTGGAACCCCAAACACCCGTATAGCCTTGAATAATTACTAGGATTGATATAAGGTCCTTAAACTTCAATGAAACCAAGAGGGTAGGAGTTAACGGCTGTGAACTCCCATAGGGGTGGTTCATGGGCCTTAAACTCCCATATGGTCCCTTTAGAAGCCCTAAACCAACTCATACAATTTAGATTTGGACCTAGAAAAATTCCACGATCAAGATAAAGCTTTTAAACACCCTAGAACACCCTCACCATGAATTTACGGCTGTAAATTCATGGGGAGTAGTCCCAGGGCCGTAAACACCCTATGGTGAGTTTACTCTTGGAGAGTAAACTCCATTCCTAAGTCATTCATGCCCTTAAATGTTACCCGGGACACCCCAAACACTTAACCAAAGTGTTTTCCGCTCTTTAGGGTGCGTATACTTGTTTAATTGGTATTATATATATGCTAATTATGCGTAATCATATGTTATCATATGTTAAATAGGTCACTAAGTGTGTCCAAGTCTTTACTTGACACCGAGCACCCAACCTGCACCTTCGTCGGATCCACTTACAACAGGTGAGTTCATACCCCTGAATGATCCTTTCAAATGTTTTTACATGTTTTATAGGGAGGGATACAAGTTAAACATGCCAGTTATCATATCAATCACATGTGATTGATAACCCGCATGCACAAGGATTTACCACACTGTAATTGTTTTACCAACTAGGATACTATAAATGACTTTCTAAAATGTTTTATCAAAGTTCATTTTAAATTGGTTTATGAAAGGGTTCCAAACAATTTCTAAAGGTCTTCAAACTTATTTTACCAAAGGATACCAAAATTTGATTTTACTAAGCATAAAGTTTTTTTTTCAGGGTTTTCATCAAAGTTCTCTTTCACGCTGAATACGTTTACTTGTTAAATACCGCTACTTCGCTTTTACTTAGTTTAAACTCCTACTTGATAACGCTTTCACTTAGTGATGCATTTATACTTTATATTGCCTCTATTTTGCTTATACTTGTAGTCACTTTTGCCTATTAGACGCTCTTACTTCACTTGTTGTCGCTTCTACTTTGTGATACACTTAAGTTTAGTAACGCTTATACTTCACAATTCGGTTATTCCACACTGTACACTTATACTTCACGATTCGGATAATCCACACTGTACGCTTATACTTCACAATTCGGTCATTCCACACGATTTGGTTATACTTCATGATATGTTTCCACATGTTACACACTCAAACGTAGTTAGATGTATGTATGTGCTTGTATAGATGCATATAAATAATGATTGAAGGACTTAGGAAGGCTTGTCTGCCCTATTTCCTTTTCTTCGTTGAGATGTGGTCTGTTGGGATCGGATGTCCATCCAAAGGTCGTTTGATCATTAGTTATATATTATGTACACAAGCATAGACATACAGGTTTATATTAGTCAGTTCAATTAAGAGTCTCTACCACCAGTTCAACACTTACATTGTAAACCCTCTACCCACTATTTGGGATGCATCTTCGGGACACGGCCTTCTCCGTCGTCTAGTTGGTAACCAGAGTCTCCTGTAGGGAGAGCGGACATTGTGTGTATAGATCTATACGGGATTGACACCCCCTCACCCTGACTGCTAGCTACAGTCCACGGCCTACCAAGCCAATGGGTGACAAATGTGATATTCTCTAGACGCTTGTAGGGCGTTAGGTACTCTAGTGTCAGTAAGTATGGTTACGAGGATCCCAGGTCAGCTTATAATGCATGGCCTTAAGGTAATGGTTTTTCACCAGCAGTTTACATTGTATGCTGGAACCCACTATCGGAGTCACACTTTTTAGACCTTGCTAGACGTGTCATTCATTTGATACTGTCTGGGGTCTGCATTCACTGTATTCACTGTTTTAGACCTTGCTAGACGTATCATTCAGTTGATACTTTCTGGGGTCTTTGTTCACAGTTTTAAACCTTACTAGCTGTACCTTTCATTTGGTACCGTCTGGGGTCTGTGTCTCTTTCTGTTAGACTGAGCCAGGCATGTCGTTCATTCGATACTCTCCTGGAGTCTATGATTCCTTTTGCCTAAGTCAGCAGTACTCACTGCTGAGGCATATGTTATTTTCCCTGATATTCTCCGACTTTCTTAAAAAGCAAATCCCGTATTTTGAAAATGAAAGTGTTTAAGGGAAAACTACTTTTTACCACATAACTCTGACCAGTCTGGGTAGAAGACTGCATTTTAAATAGAAAATATAGGATTTTCTGGAAAGGACACTATTTCACTGTATATTTTAAAACTACCACTTATATAAAGTTATTTGATTAAAATGTCACTAAATGCTTATGAACTCACCAGCATTTGTAAAAATGCTGATACTCGCTTTTCAAATAACTTGTATTCTCAGGTTAGCATTAGACAGGTACATCCCCGGAGCTGTTGATGGAGATAGCTTAGTACCATGTTGTACTTACTTATATCTACTTGTATTACTTTGATGTATTGTAATGTAAACTATGTAGAACTATTACTATTAATGAAATGGTTGTTGTACTTTGATTACTATAATGCATGTGTTGTGATACTTGACATGACGTCATCCACCCCAGAACGTTTCCGCCGTTCCGGTTTTGGGGTGTGACAGATTGGTATTAGAGCATTGTTTATAGTGAGCTAAGTATATCAATTCATAAAAGATATACAACCTATAAATACAAAGGTATAAAACACTATGACCAAGAATTATACTTTAAAATATAACCATATTTTACCAAAGTATAAGAACATCCAAAACCTAAACACTCGAACACAAGTACCACAAGAAGAACAATAATAAAAGTCTTCGGATGTTGAGCATTACCGTCAAACCTGGGTAGTTATGTAATCATAAGCTGGAATAAATGTAACTTGATCAACTACATTTATTCGAGATGCGATGAACGTGTGCTTGGGAGTGATAGTGGTGTTGCAATAGGTCCGAAACTTACCAATTAGGATTGATAGAGCCAAACATAAAGTTTAAAATACTATAGGAGTATTTTGGAATACTAAAAGACTAACAATAATCCCAGAATCATAATCAGAAGATAAGAATCAAACAAGAATTAAAATACCAAAGGGGTATTTTAGGATCGATAACTAACCTTATGTGAAGAACTAAAAAGATCCTTATTGATATACCTACAATTACAGAGAGTATACTCCTAAAGTTATATATAATAAGGATCCCATAGGCTAAGAATGTGTGGTTTCGCCCTATTTCCTTTTCCTCGTTGGGATGTGGTTCTAGAGTAGTATCACATATTCGAAGGCCTATCGGATCTAAGCTATATATGATTTGTATACCCTATGTAATCATAGCAGGACTCGATATGGATCATCCAGTGAAATCTTAATAATCTCTTAGGATTCTATAGACATTTCCATTCTCGCACGAACCCTGTAGAAAACCCTATCCACTTCAGTGTTTGCTAGAAGAGTTGATTCTTGCCCCGAAGAAGTTCATTGAGAAGATTTCCAGTTTGGAAATAAATGAACTGGGTCGAGACTATTGAATTCACCAAGTTCCTATATCTTTCAGGGACAATGGTGAGAGATTCGCCTAAACTTCCAAGATTCCAGTCATCCATCATGAAGTGATGACACTCAGAGACGGAATCAGAAGAAAGGCGGAGTAGAAATTCAATATGTCTTCACAAGAGAAGAACCCTATGTAACTACCCGAAGGAAACCAACGCTGATACCAGCCAAAGATAAGAGACAGACAGAGGGAGCCAATACATGGAACCCGAGAATTGTCTTTTCCTCGTGTTCGTCACACTAATAAACCCGTAAAATAGTACAATTTAGTGAGTTAGTGGTTACACTGCTTACGCTATGTGTTAGGTAAATCGTCGTTTCCCGTTGCCAGTTACACGATTAGAGCGGAACCCCGCACCTCTATTGAGAATATTTAGCCATAAGCCTTCATAAGCCTCTCTTCTCGGGGTTTCGTTCCGAATTGTTCTCAAATCTCTCCAGGCCGGAGAGTGAAACCTTTCCCAGTATAAAAGGTAACTTAGTAGGAACGACACGCATCTTATGGACTTTTCCGATACTCATGCTCCTACCTTGCATACCAGGACTACATTATCTTGTATTCCATTCCGTGTAGGAAAAACCATGCCACCGAAGAAGCGTAACCAGTCCACAAGAAAGAAACCTACTCTCTTATTCAATGAAGCTACGTTCCAAGCTGCAGTCTCAACAGCCGTAGCAGCTGTCAAGGCTCAACTGAATGCTAACAACGCCAATGTTAGTAAGAGTCCTATCGAAAATTCCAATCCTAGTAGTGGATAGCAGCAACCAACCTCTACATACCCAGCCGCCGAAAAACCTCACTCAAATCCACTGAAGAGAAAGATCAAGATCGAGGAGGGAAGTACCTCGGCTCAAGGACCTTCCGAAGGGCGACGAGCTGAGATGGTCAAATTCCCTGCCAACCCTTTCATCCCTACTCCTAGGAGACCATACTTAGGAAACCTTCCTCATTGCAGTAAGTGCAGCTACCATCATCATGGTGTCTGCCGGGAGCTCTATTGTGCTAGGTGCCACATGTTGGGGCATACTGCTCGCGTCTGTAGAACCCCGGTTGAGTTTATTATATCAACCACCAATGTGACGGCCAATACAGTTTGCCACCTATGTGGTGAGATTGGACACTTCAAAAGAGATTGCCCAACTGAAGGAAACAACAAGGACACAGGAGGAGCCTAACTCTACTGCTCGGGAAGGAGCATCAAGGAACCCGGAAGATTTTGGTACATCTCCCGATCTCAGATAACTAAACTGAAAACATTAAAAGGCTAATTCAAATGTAAATACTTCCCCATTAAGGCGAAAGCCGCAGCACTGTTATAAATTTTAAAATTCATTAGGTAAAACTATAATGGCTAAACATATACGTTACGGCCATGTATAGTTAAGATGGATAGACCAAGAGTGAGTGAATGCCGCCTCATCTCCTGTTCCTCGTTTGGTTGTGGATTTTGGGCGGAGTCGCTCAGTCAACAGTCCTCCCCACC
The DNA here is from genome assembly GCF_002870075.4 of Lactuca sativa. Classification (NCBI taxonomy): domain Eukaryota; kingdom Viridiplantae; phylum Streptophyta; class Magnoliopsida; order Asterales; family Asteraceae; genus Lactuca; species Lactuca sativa. The sequence continues at coordinate 305,303,829 of NC_056630.2, read as the reverse complement.
TTAATTATACATGACTAGTATATGTTAGGCGATTATAGAAATGCCTCGTGAGAATCCATTCATGAAAAAGGTACCCTATTCAAAACACTTAGGACTCTCTATAGTTCCGTGTCGACTCTATCAGTCCAAGTATCCGCGGCAGTGATACGCAGGACGAAACCCGAGATGCCTAGAACTTGTGTGCCTGTTCAGCGCATGACCCTATCTATCTTCACTTTATGTCATGTCGAAGTATGCCAATTTCGACGACTCTATCGATCATGGTTTGACTTCGTTCAACCATGTGTTCATCCCTAGTATTGTGTAAAAAGAACTTTCTCCGTAGCCATGTCGGCAGATAAAGGTTCTTCCGAACCTAAACATAACACAAATGATTAAACCTAATGCGATCCGTCGGTCGTCCCTCTTATCTCAAACCTTCCGAAGTACCCAGGAGAAGGGTACCGCGCGCTGTTGACCGACCCCTCTTAGTCAGATGGAAACCAAAGCGAAAGACACTGCAGAAACTCCGGAAGACAATAACCATCCGAAGCATAGTTCGTAGATTCCCCAGAAAGACCCTTCGCACCTCGCACATCAGGTTCATGAACCCAGAGGATAGAACTCATGGTACTAACCACTATAACCAGGCATATCCATAAAGGTGGTATATAGTTGAGATCAAAAGGATTTAAGATGTGTGCTTCCTCCCTACTCCCTGTTCCTCGTTGGGTTGTGGGTCTGGGGTGGAGCCGCACAACTGAACATCCTGCCGACCTCAATTATATACGGCCTGCATACACCAAGTATTAGTGGTTAATCCAAGTATGAGCTCTACCACGAACCTCATGGTAAAGCCCTTCATCCTATTCCATAAAATAGGAGCTGGAGTCAAGAGAACCATTGCGGGCTGAGCTACTATAACAACCACGAATCCGAAATTTGTTGTCATACCAGTTAAGCCCATATAGTAGCTAACACCCTCAGTTAGTAAAGAGATTAAAGTTTCGAGTAATGGACCCCTATACTCACTAGATTTGACCAAGACCGGGAAACACTTAGAACCTTTGAAAGAGTAGTTGCAGTAGATGCTCGCACTACTCAGGCACTTCGTCCACCCTGTTACAGACAAGTAGTGCCTATAGCCCTCCATCCTCTCGTATGGAGGAAATCGTCGTCGCCCCGTAGATGAGAGACTTCATTCTCCAAAGTAAACACTAGAATACCGAGAACCACAGGATAACCTCTGCAGCCAAGAATCCTTGATCAAAGTGCGAAAGTAGTTGCATTAAGCCTCATGACCCAGATCCTGAAGAGAATATAGGGTTGACACTAGCCCTGGTGTTAGTCGAGGGGTTATGCAGGAGCATGCACTTTCCGCACTAGGATAAACCAAAGTCTTAGAGATTCATTGGACTATTAGGTGTTCCACGATTACTATCTCACGCAAAAATAGTAGAACCACCACCCGGGATAGTCCAACACTAGTCTGGTGAAACCTAATCTCCCCGACCCCGAGGGTTTCTATGTCTCAAGATTCGTTAGTGCAGGTTCGTTTTGAACGACCTTGAGATAAACACTTTACAACAAGCAGATAACCGTAGATACGCAACCCATCCGATGACTTAGAAAGCCTCTCAAAGCCAATTGTCAGGAAAATGCGAAACCAAGGACAACTTGAGCTTCATAAGAACCAACCTGAAGGACTACACTACCAATATGAGAGAGAATATTAGGAACTTCATAATGTCGATCACGCTAGTGATGATCTTGCCATAGAAGTACACTATGTTCTAAGTACTGAAAAGCTCTACCCTTCCGAGAGCTTAGGACCATCTGAGATTCCTCGCGGAGATTTGGTCCAACCCTTGTCAGATCACTACTACTTTCGGATATTACACAAGTTTCACACCCGATAGATCCACTTCTTAGGCTTGATATGCGTTTAACCGACGTCATTCTTTGTATCCCACTCATTTTGATAGAGACCATTGAGAACCCTAACCTCATAGACACACCAGTCGGAACCTACAAACTAAACGAGACGAAATCCACATCCCGTAGGTGAAGGTTTGTTGGAAGGACAAACACATAATAGAGTTCACTTGGGAATGCGAGGACAAACCGAATAGGAAGTACCCTTCTACCTCTATAATTCATACCTAGTTCCTTGCCTAGACCTGAACTTCGGGACGAAATTCCCTCTAACGGGGGGATGATATGACAACCCAAAGTTTATCCCGTTACATTACCCCGTTACCGTTGACGGAATATTCCATTTTATAAAAGTTTCGTTAATTAGAGGTCGCCAAATAAATAAATGTGTTATTTATTTATATTATATGTCGTTAACGTCGTGATAAAAGAAATAAAGACACTCACCTTACATTTCCATTTAATTGGAAAAAGTTAGTTTTATTATTACGACCACTGAATCGGGTGCGACCAAAAGCCCTGTAAGACAACAGTATCGGGTAGAATCCCACTGAGCTCCAACTCCAAGCCATATATAAGGGGGAATGGACATCATTCCACCCCTTTACTCTCTCTCTCTCTCTAAACTCTTTCTCATACAAGCCCGATTTCGCCTAAAATCCGCAAGCAAACGCCTCCCAATCGTAAGTCCTCTTACCCTAGTTTGTTCTAAACATTATGGATTGTGGTTTAACCCCAAAAATCGACCTTAGAAGCTGTGAGAATGGATTTTACGGCCTAAGAGCCTCCTTAGGCCGTAAACCCCTTAAATGAGGCCAAAATGACCCAAATTTGTCCCTTTGAGCCTAGGAACCAATTAAGGATTTAGCCTAGGAGTGTTTGAAGCATAAAACGATTAGATTTAGGGCATGAAAGAGAGTTTACGGCCCAAGCAAATGCTTAGGCCGTAAACACCTCAAACCCTTGCAAAAATGCCCAAAAAACACTCCCAAACCACCCTTAGCTTAAGACATAAATTAGGGGCTTGCTATTTCGGGTTTAGAACATTTAAACACTAAGAATTGAGGGGTAAAAAGGATTTTATGGCCCAAACATATGCTTAGGCCGTAAACACCCCCAAACCTGACCAAATGAGAGTTTAAACCCCCTAATTCGCCTTATACCTTCACTAGAAGATGCTAGTGTTGAATCAAGGGCTTAAAATCAAAGTTTAAGGGGGTATATGAGAGTTCACGGCCAAGCCAAGAGCTTATGGCTGTAAACTCCCAAGGGATGTTCATTTGGACCATAAACTCGAAAGGAGTGCACTCTTGGAACCCCAAACACCCCTATAGCCATGAATAATTACTAGGATTGATATAAGGGCCTTAAACTTCCATGAAACCAAGAGGGTAGGAGTTCACGGCCGTGAGCTCCCATAGGGGTGGTTCATGGGTCGTAAACTCTCATATGGTCCCTTTAGAAGCCCTAAACCCACTCATACAATTTAGATTTGGACCTAGCAAAATTCCATGATCAAGATAAAGCTTTTAAACACCCTAGAACACCCTCACCATGAGTTTACGGCCGTAAACTCATGGGGAGTAGTCCCAGGGCTGTAAACACCCTATGGTGAGTTTACTCTTGGAGAGTAAACTCCATTCCTAAGTCATTCATGCCCTTAAATGTTACCCGGGACACCCCAAACACTTAACCAAAGTGTTTTCCGCTCTTTAGGGTGCGTATACTTGTTTAATTGGTATTATATATATGCTAATTATGCGTAATCATATGTTATCATATGTTAAATAGGTCACTAAGTGTGTCCAAGTCTTTACTTGACACCGAGCACCCAACCGGCACCTTCGTCGGATCCACTTACAGCAGGTGAGTTCATACCCCTGAATGAACCTTTTAAATGTTTTTACATGTTTTATAAGGGGGAATACAAGTTAAACATGCCAGTTATCATATCAATCACATGTGATTGATAACCCGCATGCACAAAGATTTACCACACTGTAATTTTTTACCAAGTAGGATAATATAAATGACTTTCTAAAATGTTATCACTTGTCCAAAACTCTTACTTATACTGTTTTATCAAAGTTCATTTTAAATTGGTTTATGAAAGGGTTCCAAAGAATTTCTAAAGGTTTTCAAACTTATTTTACCAAAGGATACCAAATTGTGATTTTATTAAGCATAAAGGTTTTTTTCAGGGTTTTAATCAAAGTTCTCTTTCACGTCGTATACTTTTTCTTGTTAAATACCGTTGCTTCGCTTTTACTTAGTTTAAACTCCTACTTGATAACACTTTCACTTAGTGATGCGTTTATACTTGTTATTGCCTATATTTTGCTTATACTTGTAGTCGCTTATGGCTATTAGACGCTCTTACTTCACTTGTTGTCGCTTCTACTTCGTGATACGCTTATGTTTGGTAACGCTTATACTTCACAATTCGGTTATTCAAGATTGTACACTTATACTTCACGATTCGAATAATCCACATTGTACGCTTATACTTCACGATTCGGTCATTCCACACGATTTGGTTATACTTCACGATATGTTTCCACTTGTTACACACTCAAACGTAGTTAGATGTATGTTTGTGCTTGTATAGATGCATATAAATACTGATTGAAGGACTTAGGAAGCCTTGTCTGCTCTATTTCCTTTTCTTCGTTGAGATGTGGTCTGGTGGGATCGGATGTCCATCCAATGGTCGTTTGATCATTAGTTATATATTATGTACACAAGCATAGACATATAGGTCTATATTAGTCAGTTCAGTTAAGAGTCTCTACCACCAGTTCAGCACTTACATTGGAAACCCTCTACCCACTATTTGAGATGCATCTTTGGGACACCGCCTTCTCCGTCGTTTATTTGGTAACCAGAGTCTCTTGTAGGGAGAGCGGACATTGTGTGTATAGATCTATACGGGATTAACACCCCCGCACCCTGACTGCTAGCTACAGTCGACGGCCTACCAAGCTAATGGGTGACAAATGTCATATTCTCTAGACGCTTGTAGGGCGTCAGGTACTCTAGTGTCAGTTAGTATGGTTACGAGTATCCCAGGTTACCTTATAATTCATGGCCTTAAGGTAATGGTTTTTCACCAGCAATTTATACTGTATGCTGGAACCCACTCTCGGAGTCACACTGTTTTAGACCCTGCTAGACGTATCATTCATTTTATACTGTCTGGGGTCTGTATTCACTGTATTCTCTGTTTCAAAGCTTGCTAGACGTATCATTCAGTTGATACTGTCTGGGGTATGTGTTCACAGTTTTAGACCTTACTAGTTGTACCTTTCATTTGGTACCGTCTGGGGTCTGTGTCTCTTTCTGTTAGACTGAGCCAGGCGTGTCGTTCATTCGATACTCTCCTGGAGTCTATGATTCCTTTTTCCTTAGTCAGCAGTCCTCACTGCTGAGGCATATGTTATTTTCCCTGATATTCTCTGACTTTCTTAAAAAGCAAATCTCGTATTTTGAAAATGGAAGTGTTTAAGGGAAAACTACTTTTTACCACATAACTCTGACCAGTTTGGGTAGAAGACTGCATTTTAAATAGAAAATATAGGATTTTCTGGAAAGGACACTATTTCACTCTATATTTGAAAATTACCACTTATATAAAGTTATTTGATTAAAATGTCAGTAAATGCTTATGAACTCGCCAGCATTTGTAAAATGCTGATACTCGCTTTTCAAATAACTTGTATTCTCAGGTTAGCATTAGACAAGTACATCCCCGAAGCTGTTGATGGAGATAGCTTAGTACCATGCTGTACTTACTTATATCTACTTGTATTACTTTGATGTATTGTAATCTAAACTATGTAAAACTATTACTATTAATGCAAGGGTTGTTGTACTTTGATTACTATGATGCATGTGTTGTGATACTTGACATGACGTCATCCACCCAAGAACGTTTCCGCCCTTCCGGTTTTGGGGTGTGACAATTACCACTGTCAAGGTTATGAAGCCCTATTCAGCAGGGAAATTTATTAATGTCAAATTCAGGGTGACTCGAGGAACCGAAGGCTCAGTCTACCACTTTACCCTCGTTGATCTACCAAACCTTAATCCCCATGACTGGATACTCCTCAATAACATTCTTCTGTCAAATCCTCTGGAGTATCAGCCAATAATTGATCATGTCAAGCATATGCTTGTTTGCTACATACATGAGGTAGAGAAGATGGACCAGGAGATTGCCTCTGCCATACACAAGCGAACAAAGATCAAGATTATGGGCAAAGCTGGCAATGTCAATACCATGATTAAGGGGAAAATCGATTGAAAGTATCACACAATTATGTTCCTCAGAGGCGAAGGTCAAAAATGACTGTTCACTCTTGTTGACAAACACCTCTTCTCAACGTCTTACCTGGAGCACATATTGGAGATCATTCAGAGGTGCGATCTGAACAGTGCTCCCGATAAGAAATTATTCTCTGACATGCTGAGGTGGTACATACAGTTTAGACAGAAACTTCTCGTTATAATGCCTCGTTTGTTTAAAGTAATAAAGATGGGGAAGCCAGTGAAGCCTACTCAGAGGAAATAATCTCTCACCTCATTTGACGCAAAGGAGGAGATTGTTGGGTCTATTAGATTGCATCATGGGCTCGGTCCTTAGCCCAGTTTGATTGCCGGTATTGGGCCTGTCCAACCATGCATATTTTTGTACTAGGGTTTAGTATATAAGCTGCATGCATGCAGACTTAGATGTTATCTCATTCATTGTTTATTTTCTCTATAGTTTTGTAAACCCTAGCTCGCCTCTACAGCGGACGTTCTTCATCAAGCTCTGCTAAGGCCTGAATTTATTTTGAATCATAAGCATACATTTGATTCTATTCTGCGTTCATTCTTTTACTGTTCTTGACTTCTTTGATTTCAATATTCATACCTGTGAAAGATGTAATCGATCTAGAGTTTAATTCTCATCAACCCACATTCATCAAACCATAGCATTTGAGCCATGTTGGGCCTAAAATAACTCACTTTATTATCATGGGCTGTAAATGGGTTCACAAGCCCTATTCGGTCGTAAACCCCATTCCTTCTTCATTTTCAGGGTGTAAACGGTTGGATTAATGTCTAAGTCCATAACTATATTTGGTATCTACTTGACCTGACCCGGCATGGTCGATTTGTGTTTCAATTCACCGACACAATTTATATGGATAGTCTTTTCAGAATAGTATTTATGATTATATGAATATTTTATAAGTTCTACTATATTAATATGAAATCATATTATTTAATTAGTATAGATTAAAAATTAATTCAGAATTAATTTAGTGATCAAAAGGAACTAATTAAATATGGACTCTTATATATATATATATATATATATATATATATATATATATATATATATATATATATATATATATATATATATATATATATATATATATGGAATGGGCCAAGTTCATTTAGGTTGGGCTATGCTATCATGGATAGTCCACGGAGTTTTAACCTATGGATCCTATGAAAAGAAAGGTCAACGGTATTAGGGTTTACACGAATGTACCCTAATCCTCCATACTATATAAAGAGGTCTTTGGCACAAGAAATGGCACTAGTGTGTGAGGACATAAGAGTGGGCCGATTTTAGTGTGCATACATATTCTCTCAAGTTCATCCAAGGTGTTTAAGGTGATTTGTGATTCCACTTGAGGCTTCCACACTATTGGGGCTAAGATCTTAAAGTTTGAAGACATCAAGCTACATCAAAAGGTATGCCATCTAAATAGAACTTTGTAGTATAGGTGCTTCATAATATGCTAGTTACGATGAAACCTTGTAATATTTAATATTTGCATGTATAATAGAGAAAACATAGATCCAAGGTTTATAGGGTTGCATGTACACCATAGGAGTGTTAGAATGCTCAAAACCCAATAGTGGTATCAGTGCCTAGGCTTGTTTTCTTGTTATACTTACTTAAATTGCTGAAAAATCGAAGATTTGTGTTGTCTGGACAAGGGACTCGGCGAGTCCTTGAAGGGACTCGACGAGTCCAAGTGCAAACTCATCCAACTTGCCGAGTTGGTTCATGTACTCGACGAGTTGGAACCCCTGACAGCATATCTTCGAGTTTTAAAGCTGGAATTGGTATACAATGATTACCTTAAGCTGTTTTGGACTTATAAAACTTGTTTTTAAAGTGGTAATGATTATAGTAAACCAATTTCAAGGTTAAAATCAAAATTTAAAGTTTTATTTATGTTGATGTAATTCTTGAAATTGTTGATATGGATTGTTCATGCTTATGTGTTTTGGTAGATCATAGGAATTATTTACAAAAGGTGTTTGTTAGTTAATTCTTGATCTAAATGTATTTTAATGGAGTCCATAATTTGTCCTCAAGTTATGGACAACAAAAAGTTTTTTTTTTGTGTTACCTTGTTTTATGAGTTATTTTAGATTAATGAAAAATATGTGTTACTTGTTTTCAATCCAAATTAATCTAAAAGTTTTTCATAAAATGTGTTTTGGTACCATAAAAATGCCTTAGGTTACAAAAAATTAAGAGTCTTTTCTTATCAATAGTTTTTTTATGGCTCCATAACTTGTCCTCAAGTTATGGATGTCCAAGAGTCTCTTCATTAAAAGTTTTAAAGCTTTAATTAAACTCATAAGTTATCAAAATCCAAGACTTTTGAATAGTTTCAAAACTTTCCCTCAAGTTTTGGAATTTGTAAAGTTTTCCCATGAATACTTTAATTTCAAGTTAGGCCCTTAGAATTTTAAAAGTTAAAATTCAACCCTTATACTTTATAATATTAAGTTAATAATATTTATATATATTTATAAGAGCAAGTCGTCTTACCATTATTAGGCCTCATTCACGAAGCCGGTCTATAAGCGGGGTATAAGGTTACTTCATATAAAATGGGAGTTTAATGGGTGTCCACTCTCACCTACCGCTTCCTTGACTGGTGGATGGTCGTTAGCCGAATGGATAGGACAACGACTATAATTCTCCCTTCATTAAAAGTATTAATGATAAATATAAAGTAACCAAATGTTTTTTTATAATTCCTAATCTTAGTTACTTTAGTAAAATGTGAATAAGGTGCTAATCCATGAAATTACACTTTGCACTTTGTTTAAGTCGGTTAGTGGAGCGTGTGTGGTTAACCGGCACACTAACTCGTATTTAACAAGGTAGGCAAAGGGTAACTTAATGTTTATCATAGTATCGATGGAGCGTGTGTGGTTAACCGGCACATCGATTGAGGGGTAAACACTTAAGGGTACTAAGTAATTTGCATGGTTACTTCACACCTTGTTTTGTGATCCTCGGCATTCCTGTCACAAAACCTGAACGACACGCTCTAGATTGAAACATGCCATTGAATAATTCAATGAATCTCAAAAGATCTAGGAGTTTCAAATCCAAGTAAAACCTAATTAAATTATTTCATTTTCATGGTGGAAATTACTGAATCATCATTCGCCTACCTTGAAATATTCTATAGCTAGGATTATGACATCCCTCTTCCATGTTATAAAATATTTTGTTGGGTCCTAGCCTTAATATTTCATATTGGGTGTTATATTAAGGACATTAGATCAACTATCTTGAATGTCTCCCAAAAGATGTCTAGTTAAGACATCTATGATCTTCCCAAATCTCTTGGAACTTCACTTCCTCCACCTCCTCCAATTATTCTCCCTATCCCACAAGTTCAATGTCACTCAAGCCCTATTGGCAAGCAAGGTCTATATGTGGTCGCATCTTGGAGATGAAGTCACATATTGACAAGCCGGGAGAGTTGGGTGTGAAAGTCTTATGAAAGTTGGATGTTTAATCACTTTCTAAGTCACATAGTGAGTTACCTTTGGGACTACTATGAAATAGACTATGACATGACCCTTAATGATCTTATCTATTTGCTTGGAGCTGCTGAATCAACAATGATTTGGAAGGGTAGTAAAGCAAATTTGATTAGAAGATCGACTTCCCAAAACTTTATGGACATTGACAATGGTGACACTGGAAATGCAGAAAAACCATTCTCTTCCCAATGGAAAGGGATCGACCATAGTTAACTCGGTTGACCAAATGGTACAGAGAAAGGCTAAGTCTGTGATAGTCCAATGTACCATTACTAAAGCGTCCATATGTTAAATTTCCAAAGGAAAGGGAATTGATTGCAAAGATACCAAATTTACCTAACGAAGTTAAAGTCAATAAGTCTGACTCTACTTCAGGTTAAGTCCATTGTCTAACTCTGTTAAGCTCATATTTGGAGATTCTATTACATAATGTGACTGGGTAACATGGTGATAAGAATCAAAGAAAGAGAGTAAAGGAAGTATATGCTGATCCTGATCGCAAGATGGGTTTCGATCGCATCAGAATTTTGAGCTGTTACTTAGGAGTTATGACACATTGCTTAGGAATAGATAACAACAAGGTTTTCATTTGCACTGTAAGGATAAGTTTTTCCGCAAAGTTTTAAAATAAAAGGAAAAATATTTGATTTTATTTATGTTAAGTATCCTTACAATGGCATTTATGGAAAAGTGTTGCTTATATGATACCTTTGATAGCAATATTGGAAATATTAATTTGATTCTTTCATTTGTGCTAGTGTCTAAATTTAGCAAATAAGGAAAGAATCTCATCACCCAAGTTTCAATTCGACCGAAACTTGGAATCATAAAAGGTGTTTAGTGTGATGTATTAGAATTTTCAATTTGGAAAATTAAGACTAGTTCCGTGTTCACATGTATATGTGACTCAAGAGAAGGACTAAGGGATCAAGTACACATTCTTGTGCACTAGCGAAAGTTCACCACAAAATATGGATAACAGTATTCGTCATGATTTACTAAGGTTTAGTAAATATGATTATACTTACAAGCTTAAGTATAATTCTGAGACATTGGAAAATTTTCAGTGTATGGCAGAACGAATGAGAAGAATCAAATTACGCAGAAGGATAAAAGTTTCTCAAATCTGAAAAGATGGGAGAGTACTTTAGTATTAGGTTTTGTGATCATCTTAATGATTTGGAAATCATATCACAATTAGTCCTCTAAGGAAATCTTAGTGCATTCTTATGACTAAGAAGAGGAATATTGAATTGTTGGAATGGTTAAATCAAGAAGATGAGTCATACTTCGTTCCAAAAAAGTCTTAGAGTCATACTCCAAGACTGTGAGTTGAGTGACATGTCTTAAAGAAGGCTTAAAACACTTGTCAAATGTAAGAGTAAAAGTTTTCTACTCTTGTACATTTGAAATGGGTAAGTGGTGATGTTTTGAATAAAACAAAGACCAAATAAGCCCAATTGTGTTAAGTGTCTGTCTTGATTAGAATCCACACTATCTCTTGAATATTTTGCAAGAAAGTCTTATAGGTCAAGGAGACAGTGGGAGTCTAAATGATCTTAAAATGGTTTCAAGAAGTAATCAAGAATAAAACATGTATTGCATCACTAGCACACAACTCGGGGTTTATAACCTATCTTGTTGACATTTCTATGCCCATTGCAGTTAAGTTGGCTATACATTGGAGTTCTACATGTTCTCAATTGCTTGCATAGCTACTTCGAAGAATTAGCAGGCCCTTGAGCTGCTAGGTGGCAAGAAGTTATTATTGCACAAGTTCAATCCATATGAGTTAGGATTTGTCACTAACCTAGTCTTATGATTATGGTTTGACAAATTCACATGGATAAGAACACATACACCATAAAATATAAGTGTCATAAGGTTTCTCTCCGATTCATGAAAATGATGGTTATGAAATTCTTTCACTAAGTAGATTTTAAGTAAACAGAAATTGTGATATTTGCAGTTCTCAAAATCATTAGTGGAGCGTGCGTGGTTAACCGGCACACTAACATGGACATATGAGAAATGGCAAAGGTCTAAGCAATTGAGACAATGATTACGGCATCCCTTTTCATAGTTCTGAAATTGTTTTGACACACATGTGATCTATGTAAGATAAGGTGTATGATTTTAATAAAGTCTTATCAAAGCAATCTAGTATCAGAAATCTGAACTTTGGTAAGAATGTCAATAAAGTATTGACTTCCAGAGGTCCAGATGTTTTCTGGACACATATCAAAGCTAGTGGGAGCATAAGTGTTATGCGAAGAATCATCATGTTAGTGTGCATACATATTCTCTCAAGTTCATCCAAGGTGTTTAAGGTGATTTGTGATTCCACTTGAGGCTTCCACACTATTGGGGCTAAGATCTTAAAGTTTGAAGACATCAAGCTACATCAAAAGGTATGTCATCTAAATAGAACTGTGTAGTATAGGTGCTTCATAATATGCTAGTTACGATGAAACCTTGTAATGTTTAATATTTGCATGTATAATAGAGAAAACATAGATCCAAGGTTTATAGGGTTGCATGTACACCATAGGAGTGTTAGAATGCTCAAAACCCAATAGTGGTATCAGTGCCTAGGCTTGTTTTCTTGTTATACTTACTTAAATTGCTGAAAAATCGAAGATTTGTGTTGACTGGACAAGGGACTCGACGAGTCCTTGAAGGGACTCGACGAGTCCAAGTGCAAACTCACCCAACTTGCCGAGTTGGTTCATGTACTCGACGAGTTGGAACTCCTGACAGCATATCTTCGTGTTTTAAAGCTGGAATTGGTATAGAATGATTACCTTAAGCTGTTGTGGACTTATAAAACTTGTTTTTAAAGTGATAATGATTATAGTAAACCAAATTCAAGGTTAAAATCAAAATTTAAAGTTTTATTTATGTTGATGTAATTCTTGAAATTGTTGATATGGATTGTTCATGCTTATGTGTTTTGGTAGATCATAGGAATTATTTACAAAAGGTGTTTGTTAGTTAATTCTTGATCTAAATGTATTTTAATGGAGTCCATAATTTGTCCTCAAGTTATGGACAACAAAAAGTTTTTTTTTGTGTTACCTTGTTTTATGAGTTATTTTAGATTAATGAAAAATATGTGTTACTTGTTTTTAATCCAAATTAATCTAAAAGTTTTTCATAAAATGTGTTTTGGTACCATAAAAATGCCTTAGGTTACAAAAAATTAAGAGTCTTTTCTTATAAATAGTTTTTTTATGGCTCCATAACTTGTCCTCAAGTTATGGATGTCCAAGAGTCTCTTCATTAAAAGTTTTAAAGCTTTAATTAAACTCATAAGTTATCAAAATCCAAGACTTTTGAATAGTTTCAAAACTTTCCCTCAAGTTTTGGCATTTGTAAAGTTTTCCCATGAATACTTTAATTTCAAGTTAAGCCCTTAGAATTTTAAAAGTTAAAATTCAACCCTTATACTTTATAATATTATAAGTTAATAATATTTATGTATATTTATAAGAGCAAGTCGTCTTACCATTATTAGGCCTCATTCACGAAGCCGGTCTATAAGCGGGGTATAAGGTTACTTCATATAAAATGGCAGTTTAATGGGTGTCCACTCTCACCTACCGCTTCCTTGACTGGTGGAGGGTCGTTAGCCGAATGGATAGGACAATGACTATAATTCTCCCTTCATTAAAAGTATTAATGATAAATATAAAGTAACTAAATGTTTTTTTATAATTCCTAATCTTAGTTACTTTAGTAAAATGTGAATAAGGTGCTAATCCATGAAATTACACTTTGCACTTTGTTTAAGTCGGTTAGTGGAGCGTGTGTGGTTAACCGGCACACTAACTCGTATTTAACAAGGTAGGCAAAGGGTAACTTAATGTATATCATAGTATCGATGGAGCGTGTGTGGTTAACCGGCACATCGATTGAGGGGTAAACACTTAAGGGTACTAAGTAATTTGCATGGTTACTTCACACCTTGTTTTGTGATCCTCGGCATTCCTGTCACAAAACCTGAAGGACACGCTCTAGATTGAAACATGCCATTGAATAATTCAATGAATCTCAAAAGATCTAGGAGTTCCAAATCCAAGTAAAACCTAATTAAATTATTTCATTTTCATGGTGGAAATTGCTGAATCATCATTCGCCTACCTTGAAATATTCTATAGCTTGGATTACGACATCCCTCTTCCAAGTTATAAAATATTATGTTGTGTCCTAGACTTAATATTTCATATTGGGTGTTATATTAAGGACTTTAGATCAACTATCTTGAATATCTCCCAAAAGATGTCTAGTTAAGACATCTATGATCTTCCCAAATCTCTTGGAACTTCACTTCCTCCACCTCCTCCAATTATTCTCCCTATCCCACAAGTTCAAGGTCACTCAAGCCCTATTGGCAAGCATGGTCTATATGTGGTCGCATCTTGGAGATGAAGTCACATATTGACAAGCCGGGAGAGTTAGGTGTGAAAGTCTTATGAAAGTTGGATGTTTAATCACTTTCTAAGTCACATAGTGAGTTACCTTTGGGACTACTATGAAATAGACTATGACATGACCCTTAATGATCTTATCTATTTGCTTGGAGCTGCTGAATCAACAATGATTTGGAAGGGTAGTAAAGCAAATTTGATTAGAAGATCGACTTCCCAAAACTTTATGGACATTGACAATGGTGACACTGGAAATGCAGAAAAACCATTCTCTTCCCAATGGAAAGGGATCGGCCATAGTTAACTCGGTTGACCAAATGGTACAGAGAAAGGCTAAGTCTGTGATAGTCCAATGTACCATTACTAAAGCGTCCATATGTTAAATTTCCAAAGGAAAGGGAATTGATTGCAAAGATGCCAAATTTACCTAATGATGTTAAAGTCAATAAGTTTGACTCTACTTCAGGTTAAGTCCATTGTCTAACTCTGTTAAGCTCATATTTGGAGATTCTATTACATAATGTGATTGGGTAACATGGTGATAAGCATCAAAGAAAGAGAGTAAAGGAAGTATATGTTGATCCTGATCGCAAGATGGGTTTCGATCGCGTCAGAATTTTGAGCTGTTACTTAGGAATTATGACACATTGCTTAGGAATAGATAACAACAAGGTTTTCATTTGCACTGTAAGGATAAGTTTTTCTGCAAAGTTTTAAAATAAAAGGAAAAATATTTGATTTTATTTATGTTAAGTATCCTTACAATGGCATTTGTGGAAAAGTGTTGCTTATATGATTCCGTTGATAGGAATATTGGAAATATTAATTTGATTCTTTCATTTGTGGTAGTGTCTAAATTTAGCAAATAAGGAAAGATTCTCATCACCCAAGTTTCAATTCGACCGAAACTTGGAATCATAGAAGGTGTTTAGTGTGATGTATGAGAATTTTCAACTTTGGAAAATTAAGACTAGTTCTGTGTTCACAAGTATATGTGACTTAAGAGAGGGACTAAGGGATAAAGTACACATTCTTGTGCACTAGCGAAAGTTCACCACAAAATATGGATAATAGTATTCATCATGATTTACTAAGGTTTAGTAAATATGATTATACTTACAAGCTTAAGTATAATTCTTAGACATTGGAAAAATTGCAGTGTATGGCAGAACGAATGACAAAATCAAATTACGCAGAAGGATAAAAGTTTCTCAAATCTGAAAAGATGGGAGAGTACTTTAGTATCAGGTTTTGTGATCATCTTAATGATTTGGAAATCATATCACAATTAGTCCTCTAGCGAAAGCTTAGTGCATTCTTATGACTAAGAAGAGGAATCTTGAATTGTTGGAATGGTTAAATCAAGAAGATGAGTCATACTTCGTTCCAAAAAAGTCTTAGAGTCATACTCCAAGATTGTGAGTTGAGTGACATGTCTTAAAGAAGGTTTAAAACATTTGTCAAATGTAAGAGTAAAAGTTTTCTACTCTTGCACATTTGAAATGGGTAAGTTGTGATGTTTTGAATAAAACAAAGACCAACTAAGGCCAATTGTGTTAAGTGTCTGTCTTGATTAGAATCCACACTATCTCTTGAATATTTTGCAAGAAAGTCTTATAGGTCAAGGAGACAGTGGGAGTCTAAATGATCCTGAAATGGTTTCAAGAAGTAATCAAGAATAAAACATGTATTTCATCACTAGCACATAACTAGGGGTTTATAACCTATCTTGTTGACATTTCTATGCCCATTCCAGTTAAGTTGGCTATACATTGGAGTTCTACATGTTCTCAATTGTTTGCATAGCTACTTCGAAGAATTAGCAGGCCCTTGAGCTGCCAGGTGGCAAGAAGTTATTATTGCACAAGTTCAATCCATATGAGTTAGGATTTGTCACTAACTTAGTCTTATGATTATGCTTTGACAAATTCACATGGATAAGAACACATACACCATAACATATAAGTGTCATAAGGTTTCTCTCCGATTCATGAAAATGATGGTTATGAAATTCTTTCACTAAGTAGATTTTAAGTAAATAGAAATTGTGATATTTGCAGTTCTCAAAATCATTAGTGGAGCGTGCGTGGTTAACCGACACACTAACATGGACATATGAGAAATGGCAAAGGTCTAAGCAATCGAGACTATGATTATGACATCCCTTTTCATAGTTCTGAAATTGTTTAGACACACATGTGATCTATGTAAGATAAGGTGTATGATTTTGATAAAGTCTTATCAAAGCAATCTAGTATCAGAAATCTAAACTTTGGTAAGAATGTCAATAAAGTATTGACTTCTAGAGGTCCAGATGTTTTCTGGATACATATCAAAGCTAGTGGGAGCATAAGTGTTATGCTAATAATCATCATGTTAGTGGGAGCATGATAATTATGATAAGTATTGCAAGTTAGGAATGTTAAATATAGAAAACAAAATTTTTAATTCGTGAGGTTGCAGTGGTTGAAAAAGTAGTTGTGCTATAATTAAGGGAGAGGAAATTATACTTCATTTCAATTCTAAAAAGCTTAGATTGAGTTTATAATCATTCTAAAGAGCTTATATTGAGGTTTTAATCACCTTTAGTGAAGAATATATATATGAATTTCATGTTGGATTGGTTCAACATAAGAAAATTCTATATATTGCGTTCTCAAAATTCGATTATGATTACGGCATCCTTTTTCATAGTCAAATTTTGAAAATATGGCAAACAAAAATTATTATGGCAAAAGACTAGTATAGAACCATGTCTTTTTTGAAGCATCATGAATTGTGTCCCATTTACTTTGGGTACAAGAACGATTACATGTGCTATAATATTTATCCTTTCTGAATTTTCCAAATGCCTAGAGGCATTAAGGGGAACAATGTCTAGAATTGGATATGACTAAAGTGATTAAGCAATTGTCGAGGACAGTCTAAGGTTTACCAAAGATTGGTTGCTCAAGGAAAGTTGGAAGTATACTGTTAATATTGGAAGGACCATATTGACATAGTCTGAAAAGAGGCAACTCTTGTTCAGAAGTGCTAGTCAAAATAGGAATATAGAGTTGTCTTCATAGGTGGAAGAAATCTGTGTAAGGTTAAAGAAACTTAATTCAAGAAACATGTTCAAAGAAATGCGCTTTGAATTTGAGACATTGTTTCCATGGAATTGCTTTCCATTGGATACTCATTACAAGAGGAACAGTTCATATAAGTTTAAAATCTAAACAGATTTCGATAAATTTTAGGAATTCTTACATTTACGACAAGGATTTGGAAGTGTGAAAAGAGAATCATCGAAATTATGTTCAATCGATCTAGTTCACAAAGTAAGGATCATAGATAAACATGGAGTGAATACTTGTGGTATGGCAAAGCTATTGTTTAGATAAACATAGTGTACATGCTTGGAGCATGGGACAACTAGTGTTTTTAATTCAAGTATAAAGTTGATAAAACCGAAAAAATGAATAATGAGTAATCAGTATGGTGATAAATAAAAGTGGTTTATTGATATTCATAGGGTTTGATACCATATTTGATTCATTTATTCGTGTTTTTCACTTTCTATGCTTTGACTTCCATAATAAGTAGGTTATTCTTCCAGAATGACTAAGTTATTCAAACCATCCACAGTCGGTCATATGTTGGAAGTAGATATGAATCAAGACTGTCATGGGTTGGCTTGTAGAGGTCGAAGTTGGTGAACAAAGTTGTGCTACAACACTCATGAGTGCTCATAAGTTCTGAGTATTGGATTCCACCCTCGTTCATTTGAATCACTTCATGGATTTTATCACGGGTGATCATGAGACGATAATATCTTATATTCTTCAAACCTAGAGATATGAGTTGTTACTATGAGTTGGTTTTACATTGATAGCATGAAAATGCATTCGGTAACTCGATGTTATAAAACATTCCTTTGTGTATGATTCAAAAAGTAGTAGAACAAGCCATATGAGTCGAAGTTTATCCATTCCTTTTACCTTCAGGATAAAAGTGATATTTATGGGCCCCTCGATGATTTAGCGATGACACATGAGAGTGCTTGGCCAAGCCAGGACTGATTTGAATTGTTCAATCAGTCAGTCATCATAAATCGGAAATCGGGAAACAACAAATGGACTAAGAGAATGATTATAATCCATGTCTCAGTCCATATGATATCTAGAATGGAAGAATATATGATCCCTTATCTAATGGTCAAGTCATTTACAAAGGACAGAGTTCGCTGACAAGATCAGAGTTCGACAACGGCTTTAAGAGCTACGATTGCCAGTTAGGTTTTGAAGCCATACACAGTAATAGTTTTAGACTTATCCAAGTGGGAGACCGTTGGTTAATGTCTAAGTCCATAACTATATTTGGTATGTACTTGACCAGACCCGACAGGGTCCATTTAGGTTGCACTTCACCGACACAATTTATATGGATAGTCTTTTGAGAATAGTATATTTATGATAATATTCATATATTATAAGTTCTAGTATATTAATATGGAATCATATTATTTAACTAGTGTAGATCAAGAATTAATTTAGAATTAATTCAGTGATCAAAAGGAACTAATTAAATATGGACTTATATATATATATATATATATATATATATATATATATATATATATATATATATATATATATATATATGGAATGGGCCAAGTTCATTTAGGTTGGGCTAAGCTATCATGGACAGTCAATGGAGTTTTAACCCATGGATCCTATGAAATGAAAGGTCATGGGTATTAGGGTTTACATGAATGTAACCCTAATCCTCCATACTATATAAAGAGGTCTTTGGCACTAGAAATGGCAATAGTGTGTGAGGACATAAGAGTGGGCCGATTTTAGTGTGCATACATATTCTCTCAAGTTCTTCCAAGGTGTTTTGGTGATTTGTGATTCCACTTGAGGCTTCCACACTATTGGGGCTAAGCTCTTAAAGTTTGAAGACATCAAGCTACATCAAATGGTATTTCATCTAACTAGAACTTTGTAGTATAGGTGCTTATAGTATGCTAGTTAGGATGAAACCTTGGAATATTTAATATTTGCATGTATAATAGAGAAAACATAGATCCAAAGTTTATAGGGTTGCATGTACACCATAGGAGTGTTGGAATGCTCAAAACCCAACATAAACCCCATCCCTTCACCACCATTGGCCCGTAAACCCATAAGAAGGGACCAATGGGCCGGAAACATTCATATTAGGCCAAAGATTTTGAATATGTTCAATATAGGCCAAACACTTCTTTCTCTCTTCCTTCCTCCTCATTCACGGCCCACACTAAAAAAATAGAAAAATATGGGATTAATTAAGGCTGGACACCTAATGTTTATCTTGAGGATATCCAGGTAATTAAACATCAAATATCAAGGCAATCTCAAGTATCCATGCAACCATCACAACTCGTTACTCTCTTCTCTTCCCTCTCTTTCTTATTCTTGGCCATAAGGATCTCCACTCACCTCTCTCCATTCAATTATCAACACTCCAAAATTTCCTCTCAAAAACCATGTAAATTTTCTCTCCTCTTCACCTCTAAATTTTCGTGAGTTTGGGTGTATACAAGAAGATCCCTCCAAACTTTATAAACTAGGTAAGTCTTGGTGAAACCCCATTGTTTTGTTTGAAGTCTATTGCAAAATTTGTGTCCTTACAACCTTATTTTCGTATACAAGGCTCTACAACCACCCATATCTTCAAGATCTCCACTCAAGAAGCTTATTAGAGGTGAGACCCTTCTCATTCTCCTTCCAAAAGTGAAATCATCAAACCAATGTTAGTTCATACCCCTTATTTTCGGTTTTTGATATGTTTTGGGGGAGAATACAAGTTGTTTTGTGTAGATCTATGTGTGTATGCATGATTTTGTGTGTTTTTCATGATATATATGTTGTTATGTGTTGTAAACTCCATGAAATTGAAGATTTACTAAAATATGATGATATTTGTAGATCCTAACAATCATTTAAATTTATTATGCAAAGAAAAGGTTTTAAAATACATCAAAGTTACTTAAAACTAAGAGATTTGCATAAAAGGGGCCAAAAATGACAAAATAACCAAAAAAGGAGGTATTTCTATTTAACTCACCATTTTTAAGGGACCAAGAGAGATGTATTTTGATAAATATAAATCTTTATGATAATTGTGATCTTAAAAAGGGATAAAAGTGCAAAAGTTCGTAAATGGCCTTCTTTTGGGCTTTTACGAATTTTTGGGCCAAGTTTGTAAACTTTTGAATTTTGTGGCTTAAATGTCATTTTCAACAATTTGTGCCAAAAATGTAAATTTTTGATAAGAAGAACCGAAAATGTGAATGTATTTAAAAATTGGGCCAAAAAGATGAATTTAGTTATAAATGGGCTGAAAATGCACATTTTCATAAAACCAAGCAAAAAATGATATTTTTGATAAAAATGAGTTAAAAATGTTATTTCTATGTAAAACTAGCCTTAAATGCAAATTTTTTCCTTAAAGGACCGAAATTATCATTATTTTACCAAAATGTGCCACAATTGTAAATTTTTGGTTTTTAGGACCAAAA
Source organism: Lactuca sativa (assembly GCF_002870075.4). Lineage (NCBI taxonomy): Eukaryota > Viridiplantae > Streptophyta > Magnoliopsida > Asterales > Asteraceae > Lactuca > Lactuca sativa. The sequence continues at coordinate 305,283,078 of NC_056630.2, read as the reverse complement.
ATGACCTTTTACAAAAAGGTGAGCATTTTATGTCACTTTGGTAAACATCATAGCTTAAACAACCAGCGTAACAAACCGCGGATCAATTTCGATATTCACATCCTTATTGGGCGTGGAAATAATATACATGTTAAATGGGCCTTAGTTGTCCACTTACTTTTATATTGGGCCTAGGATATATATATATATATATATATATATATATATATATATATATATATATATATATATATATATATATATATATTCTCATTCATTTTTAGCCTGGAATAATTTACATGCTTAGTGGGCCTTAGGTGTCCATTTACATGTTTATTGGGCCTAGAATATACCTTATATGTTCTTCTTTTTCGAGTAAATTCGATTAACGATCTAGTGAGACGTGTCGGTTGACACCTATTGAGTGTACATTTGTAGCCTGTAGTTATAACCAGAGTCTCCTGGAGGGAGAGCAGGAGTTTGTATATAGATCTTTATGGGGGTGGCACCCCTCACCTTAGTTGTTCGCTATAGTGTTAGACTTGGCCAGTCTAGGGTGACAAAAACCATACCTTGTTCCTTCGGCATCCAAAAAACGCCAAGACAGGCAAAATTATCATTATCTAGTATGGTTATAACAACTCACTTAGAGGAATTAACGTTATAAAAAATTATGGGAAACTATCTTTCTGGTTGGTAACACGGTAATATACTCGTGCTGGTACTCAACCACGGGTGTTAAGTTTCCATCATTCTCATAAACGGACAACATCAGGTTGTCTCGGGTCATTCTCTTTATATTCTCAAAAATAATAACACGCATGCATTAATACAAGATCGGAAACAAACATTTCAAACATTTCAAACTGTTTTTCAGAAAATATCAGATTTCCTGGTGTTTACAAAGCGATACAAAACAATCTACTCAAACATGCTTATGAACTCACCAACATATTTATATTGACCTTTTTAAATTAACATGTATTCTCAGGAAACTGTTGAGTAGGTTGGTCAGCAAGATTACATGGATATTTTGTTATCTTTTGTTTTCATCGTACTTGGAGTATTATGGCCTATAATATTGAAATACAATAATTGATGTAAACCAATGACAGTTTTAATATTACATGTGTGATGATGATGATGTTATGTTTCAATTATTTACTCTGTGATGATACTACAAAAATGAAGCCACCCAAGCCCCCGAACGTTTCAGCCATCTAGTTCATGGGTATGACATATTGGTATCAGAGCATTATTTATAGTGAACTAGCATATCTAATCATAGAAGATATGCAACTATAAATACAATGGGACTAAAACACTCATGAATAAAATACATACCTAGGTGTGCATTAATACTATAACCTTAAAGATCTCTGCAGGAAATTGAACACCATGGTTAAACCTACACAGTTATGTAGTCGTGTTAAGGGTAAATATAGCCTGATCAACTATATTTATTCCAAATACGACCAACATGTGTTTGGGAGTGATCATGATGGGAAATGAATCTAGAAACTTACCTTGTATCCAAAAAGCTCTTAGGAACTCAAAATTAAACAATTAAAATACTATAGGAGTATTTGAAATGTTATCTACATACACTCTCCTTACACACTTTTCACCCCTCGTGCAGACACTATGGCCAGATTTTATCATCCAGGAGATCCATACATCCCCAACCAGGGGAATGGTGGATGGTTTGAGCTGGAGAAAGACCCGGAGGAAGAACCCGAAGAAGAAGAACCTGAAAAAGGGCCGGCAGAACCAATAGTAGGCTCTAATGAGGAAGAGCCACATGGTAGCAACACAGGTGACTCGGACGCAGAGTCCGAAGTCATCAACCCGACATACATGGCCAGGGTGCCCCCATAAATGACGGGCTCCAATGGTCCTACGCCACCAATTGGCACACGAGAACTGGAGGTGGAGCTGCCAACAAGGGGTACGACCCCTATTCGGTATGAACCGGGACTGCTACGACCTGAATCACGGTGGACCCGTAGACCGAGCCTTGCTAGTAATGGTAAGGAGGACACACGACATCGGCGAGCAAGCACAGGAAACCGCCGGCCAAATGGTTGCGATGAGAGCTGCGGTCGAGCGCACATAAAGGATGACACATTAAGTAGTTAGGGACCACCAAGCGCGACAGACACATGACACATGAGGTAGTCAGGGACTACCCGACTTCGGGCTGTCGAGCATCAGCTGGCCATACTCTGGGGTGCATCCACCTTGTCGGCAGCACCACCAGACCCTTCTTGCCGAGATTAGTATCCATTCATCTACTACCACTACCGTTATGATTTTCTTTTAGGTACTACTCTATATACTACCGACTACATGATTAAGTGAGTACACTATTCATGGAGTCGTCATGCTGTCGGATTTTATTTACTTTCATGTATTGTATGCCTTATAAAGGTAAATTTTCATGTATCAAAAGATTATCATTAATGAAAACGGCTATATATTTTCTCGTGATGTTGTTATCTGTTATGTGTTCTATTACTTTTATAACATGTTGATTGTATGCACTCACTTACTCACACACAACCGAATCACCAAAATTGTTCTACAATTAAGGAATCGCGAAACTAGAATGCACTAAATACTCAACATCTTTCCGTTCCATGATAGAAGATGCCTTAGAGACCGAATCGCGGAAACAACACATCACCAACACCACCGGAGATAAACTCAGCCGCGTTCCAAATGGCAGTGTCAGCTGCGGTCACTGTAGCACTAGCACAAATTCACAACGGAAATAATGGTGGAGGCAGTGGGAAAGGAGCCGGAACTTCAATCCAGGGGATGAAACAAGGACCCACAAGGACCTATACCTACAAAGATTTCACGAATGCCAAGCCTCGAACCTACAACGGTACGGGAGGCGTGATAACTCTGAAAAGGTGGATATAAAAAAGTGGAATCAGTATTCGAGATCTGCGGATGCCCTGATGAGTGCAAGGTGAAGTTTGCAGCTTGCACATTCATCGATCAAGCTCTTTCTTGGTGGAATGGTCACGTAGAGGCCATGACACTCCCAGTAGTGAATGCTATGCTGTGGGAGGAGCTTAAGGAAATGCTAATGGAAGAGTACTGTGCAACGGGAGAAATCCAAAAGATGTAGCAGGAACTGTTGAATCTCACAGTCCAGAACTCCAATATCGATGCTTACATCTCAAGATTTAGTGAGTTGTCACTCTTGTGTCCAGGCATGATCACGTTTGAAGAAAAGAAGATTGAAAGATTCAATTGGGGATTGAACTCTCCAATTCAAGGAAATGTAGTCGCAGCAAACACGGAGATGCATGATAGTGCTAAAAGGCTATCCAAGAAGTTATATGATCATGGCAACAAGAAGGGTGCCAAATCTGGAGAAACTAAAGACAAGAAAGAGGGAAAAGACAACAAGAAAAACAAAGACAACAAGTGAAAGGGACGACAAAACCAAGAGTCATCGAAAAAGAAGCAAATTGTAGCAGTCCATGCTATTACTGCTCATGTTGCCTCAACACCACATGCTCCAGTCTCAACTACGGAAACTACTACCAGGCAATATTCGGGAACCCTGCCCAAGTGTAACATATATGGCTTTCACCACTATGGAGAATGCAGATATATGCAGTGTACAAGTTGTAATCAAAAGGGCCACACCGCTCGATACTGCAGATCTCAACCCTAACAGAACCAACAGTCGAACCACAAAAACAACAACAACCACCGCAACAATAGTAACAAAAACAATAATGGTGGGTCTAGTCACAATTGTTATGGGTGTGGAGGAACCATCCATTTTAGACGCGATTGTCCTAAGGCCATCAACCAAGGGGCAAGAGGATCAGGAAGGGTCCTGACGTTGGGTCAAGGTGAAGCAATTCAAGACCCGACAGTTGTTACTGGTACTTTCCCACGTAACAACATTTTCACTTGCATTTTATTTGATTGTGGAGCCGAGCGGAGCTTCGTTAGTAACAAATTCAAACACTTACAAAACCAACAACCCCAGAAGCTAAACAAAGCCTTCACGGTGGAAATGGCTAATGGGAAAACCGAAACAACCAAAGATGTTTACGTAGGGTGCACATTAACACTAAACAATCATTCATTTCAAATAGATTTGATGCCAGTAAACATTAGAAGTTTTGATGTGATAATCAGCATGGATTGGTTAAGCCCCCACCATGCTTATATTATGTGTCACGAGAAGACCGTTCGCCTTCACCTCCTTAACCACGAAACCCTAATAATCTATGGTGATAAACCTGGCACCAATCTTCTTCTTACCTCGTGCATCAAGGCACATAAGTTCCTGCACAAGAATGACTATGCTTTCCTCGCTCATTTTGTGGACAAAGCCAAAGAAGAAATAAACATTAAAGACATCCCAATGACATGCGACTTCCCGGGTGTATTTCCTGAAGACCTTCCTCGGAATACCCCCAGAAAGACAGGTTGAATTCCGAATCGACCTCATAGCAGGAGACACATCAATTACCAAATCACCCTACAGGTTAAGTCCCGCCGAAATGTAGGTGTTATCCAGCCAATTAAGCGAATTGTTGAGCAACGGATTTATCAGACCAAGCTTCTCACCCTGGGGAGCTCTGGTCTTGTTTGTTAAGAAGAAGGACGAATCCTTCAGGATGTGCATCAATTATAGGGAAATGAATAAGCTCACTGTCAAAAACTGATACCCACTCCCATGGATTGACAACCTATTCGACCAGCTTTAGGGAGCTAGTTGCTTCTCCAAAATAGATCTAAGATCCGGTTATCACCACCTTTGAGTCCGAGAAGAGGACATTCCAAAAACTGCTTTCCGAACTCAATACGGTCATTACGAATTTGTTATGATGCCCTTTGGTCTAACAAATTCCCCCACAACATTTATGGACCTCATGAATCGAGTCTGCCGACCATTCCTTGATAATTTCGTAATCGTCTTTATCGATGATATTCTCATATACTCCCGAAGCAAGGAGAAGCATGATCAATATCTCCATCAAATCATGGAAAATCTAAGTGTAGAAAGGCTATATGCAAAACTCTCCAAATGCGAGTTCTAGATTCGCAGTGTAAACTTCATAGATCATGTAGTCAGTGAGAAAGGGATTCATGTAGATGTTGGGTTATGAGCATTCTAACACTCCTAAGTGTACATGCAACCCTAAATACCTTGGATCTATGTTTTCTCTATTATACATGCAAATAAGAACTTCCAAGGTATTATGCTAATCTTGCATACAAAACAATGAGTGTAACAAGATAGAATACATACCTCTTAGATGTAGAAAGTCTTCATGAAGCTTCAGTGCCTAGTGCCCCAAGTGTGACACCTCAAATGGTTCACACAACACCAAATACACTTGGAATAACTTGAGAGAATTCTACACTTCATGAAATCGGCTAGCCCTCTCTAGAATGATACTCTAGTGGCCGATTTTGTCAAGAATAAGATCTTTATATAGTGTTACAATTAGGGTAAACCCTAATTGTCATGACTTTCCATTTCCTTGGATCCATGGGTTCACATACACCATGGAGCATCCATGGACCATCCTATGGCTTTTAGCCCAACTTGATTATCCATGGAGCATTAGCCCACTATACAAGTATGGATGATTTACACAATCAACCCATATATTTAATTAGTCTTCTTTTGATCACAAAATTAATCCTAGATTAATTCTTGATCAATACTAATTAAATAATCTTATTATTCTTATTATTAATATACTAGAACTTATAATATATTAATAACCATAAGTGTCTTATTTCTCTCATTATAGTCTATCCAAGTGCATGATTCCATGCAACCCAAATGGACCATGTCGGGTCGGGTCAAGTCTTACCAATTATAGTTATGGACTTAGACATTAATCCAATACTCTCCCACTTGGATAAGTCTAAAACTATTAATGCGTATGACTTCAGGAACCAACTGGCAATCGTAGCTCTCAAAAGCTTCTGTCGAACTCTGACCTTGTCGATGAACTCTGACCTTTGTCAATGACATGTCCATTAGATAAGGGATCATATATTCCTCCATTCTAGATATCATATGGACTGAGACATGGATTATAATCATTCTCTCTGTCCATTCGTTGTTTCCCGATTTCCGATTTATGACGACTGACTAATTGAACAAATCAAATCAGTCCTGGCCCGGCCGAGCACTTCCATTTGTCATCATCAAATCATCGACGGGCCCACAGATATCGCTTTTATCCTGAAGGTAAAAGGAATGGATAAACTTCGACTCATATGGCTTGTTCTACTACCTGTTGAATCATACACAAACACACGTTTTATAGCACCGAGTTACCAAATGCATTTTTGTGCAATCAATGTACAACCAACTCATAGTAAAAACTCATATCTCTAGGTTTGAAGAATATAAGATATTATCGTCTCATGATCACTCGTGATAAAATCCATGAAGTGATTCCAATGAGCGCGGGTTGAATCCAATACTCATAACTTATGAGCACTCATGAGTGTTGTAGCCCTTTGTCCAACACCTTAGACCTCTACAAGCCAACCCATGACAGTCTTAATTCATATCTACTTCCAACATATGACCGACTGTGGATAGTTTGAATAACTTAGTCATTCCGGAAGAATAACCCAGTTTATTCGGGAAGTCAAAACATGCAAACTGAAACACAATAATAATTGAATCCAATATGGTATCAAAACTTATGAACATAAATAAAACACCTTTTATTTATCACCATATGATTACACATTATTCATTGTATACTGTTTCAGCTATCAACTTTATTCTTGAATTTAAAACAATAGTTGTCCCATGCTCCAAGCATGTACACTATGTTTTCTAAACACTAGTCATGCCACACACCAAGTATGCATACTATGTTTGTCTGTAATCTTTACTTTGTGAACTAGATCAATTGAACATAACTTCAATGATTCTCTTTTCACACTCCCAAATCCTTACTGCAAATGCAAGAATTCCAAATTCATGTCATTTACTGAAATCTGTTAGATTCTAAACTTATATGCATTGATCCTCTTGTAATGATTATGCACAAAATCAGAAAGACTTGACAAAAATCATTACAGAGTATTCCAAAGGAGATCAGCTCCTTGGAAACATCCTTCTTGCATTAAGTTTCCTAATCTTAAATAGATTGAAAATTCTAACTTTGAAACATTTCCAGATTCCATTTTGACTATCACTTCTGAACAAGAGTTGCCTCCTTACAGACTATGTCAATATGGTCCTTCCAGAATTATCACTATACTTCCAACTGTCCTTGAGCAACCAATCTTTGGTAAACCTTAGATTGTCCTCGACAATTGTTTAAACCTTTTAGTCATATCCAGTTCTAAACCTTTTCACTTCTTAATGCCCTAGGCATTTGGAAAATTTTAGAAAGGATGAATATAGCACATGTAATCGATCCTATATCCGAAGCATATGGGACACGATTCATGATGTCTCACATAAAGACTAAACCAGTATTTTGCTATAACATTTCCATTTCAATTTGCCAAGTTCTCATAATTCCGATTATGAAAAGGGATGTCGTAATCATAATCGAATTTTAGAACGCAAATAATGGACTCATATACAAAATTTCCTTATGTTGAGCCATTCCAACATGAAATTCATATATATATATATATATATATATATATATATATATATATATATATATATATCCTTGAATAAATGATTAAAGCCTCATGATCTAAGCTTATAGATTTGAGATGAAGTATAATTTCCTCTCCCTTAATTATAGCAAAACAACTCTTTCCCAACTGAAACTTTTGTTTTCTATAATTAACATTGTTAACTTGCAATACTTATCATAATTATCATGCTCCCACTAACATGATGATTATAAGCATAACACTTATGCTTCCACTAGCTTTGACATGTACTCAGAAATCAGCTGACTTTCTTACCAAAGTCCAGATTTCTGATACTAGACTGTTTTGATAAAAACTTTATCAAAATCATACACCTTCCCTTAGATAGCACACTTGTGTATCTAAACAATTATGAAGAGGGATGCCCTAATCATAATAGATAGACCTGTTTTCCAATTCTCACAAGTCCAGGTTAGTGTGTCGGTAAACCACACACACTCCACTAACGACTTTGAGAATGCAAAATCTACTTAGTGAAAGTGTTTCCTCACCATCATTTTCATGAATCAGAGAGAAACCTTATGACACTTAGATTTAATGGTGTATGTGTTCTTATCCATGTGAATTGTAAAAATCATAGACACAAGACAAGGATAATGACAAATCCACACTCATATGGATTGAACTCAATCTTAATTTCTTGCCACCTGGCAGCTCAAGGGCCTGCCATTGCTTCAAAGTTGTTGTGCAACTAATTGAGAACTCTAAGAACTCATATGCAAAGCCAACTTTAACTGGAATGGGCACATAATATGTCAACATGATAGGTTATAAACCTCAAGTCGTGTGCTAGTGAAGAACTTCAGGTTTTATTCTTGATTACTTCTTGAGACTTTAAAGACCTTTAAGACTCCCACTATCCTCTTGACATATAAGACTTTCTTGTCAGATATTCAAGAGATAGTGTGGATTCTAATCAAGACAAACACATCACACAATTGGCCTAAGTTGGTCTTTGTTTTATCCAAAACATCACAACATACCAATTTCAAATGTACATGAGTAGAAACCTTTTACTCTTACATTTGACAAGTGTTTTAAACCTTCTTTAAGACATGTCACTCAAGTTACAATCTTGGAGTATGACTCTAAGATTTGTATTGGAACGAAGTATGACTCATCTTCTTGATTTAACCATTTCAACAATTCAAGTTCCTCTTCTTAGTCATAAGAATACACTAAGATTTCCTTAGAGAACTAACTTTGATATGGTTTCTTAATCATTAAGATGATCACAAAAACTGATACTAAAGTACTCTCCCATCTTTTCAGATTTGAGAAACTTTTATCCTTCTGCCTAAGTTGATTCTTCTTATTCGCTCTACCTTACATTGAATCTTTTCCAATGTCTCAGAATTATACTTTAGCCTGTAAGTATAACCATATTTACTAAGCTTTAGTAAATTATGACGAATAATCTTATCGATCTTTTGTGGTGGACTTAATCAGTGCACAAGAATGTGTACTCGATCCCTTAGTCCTTCACTTGACTCACATATCCATGTGAACGAGTAATTAGTCTTAATTTTTTCCAATACTTGAAAGTTCTCATTCATCATGCTATAAACTTGCATGATTCCAAGTTCCGGTCCAATTGAAACTTGGGTGATGAAAATCTTTCATTATTTGGTAAATTTAGACATTACCACAAATGAAAGAATCAATTTCATATTTCCACTCTAGCTATTAATGGAATCATATAAGCAACAATCTTTCCTCAAATGCCGTTGTAAGGATATTTTAAATAAATAAAATCAAAAATTTTATTTTATTTTAAAAATTTGCGGAAAACTTATCCTTACAATCCATATGAAAACTTGTTGTTATCTATTCCTAAGCAATATCTCATAACTCTTAAGAAGTAGCTCAAGAATCCGATCTTCAAACTATGTGATAGAAATCCATCTACGCCATCAGATTCAACATATTCTTTCTTTAAGTTTCTTCACTTTTCTTTGATTCTTAAAACATCACCATGTGACCCAGTTACATCATGTATCAAGAATCTCATAATAGAAACTTAGCAGAGTTAGATAGTGGACTTTACCTAAAGTAGAGTCAAACTTATTGACTTTAACATCCTTAGGTAAATTTGGCAGCTTTGCAACCAATGCCCCTTTCTTTGGCAATATAAACATATGGACCCTTTGATAATGGTACACGGTACTATCACAGACTTAGCTGTTCTCTTTACAATTTGGTCAACTGAGTTGACTATGGCCGATCCCTTTCCATTGGGAAGAGAGAGCTTTACTAGATATCCAATGTCATCATTGTCAATGTCCATAAAGTTTTAGGAAGTTGATCTTATCAAAAATCATTAAGGGTCTTGTCATTGTCTGTTTCATAGGTGTTCCAAAAGAACTCACTATGTGACTTAGAAAGTAGTTGAACCACCAACCTTCTCAAGACTTTGACACCCAACTCTCCTGGCTTGTCAATATGTGACTACATCTCCAAGATGTGATCACACCTAGACCTTGCCTTGCCAATAGGGCTTGATTGACCTTAAACTTTTCAAGAACTTGTAGGTTAGGGAGAATAATTAGAGGAGGTGAAAGAAGTATGATTTCCAAGGAACATCATCTTCATTTAGGAAAGCTTGTTTCAAGAGATTTGGGAAGATCTTAAATGTCTAAACCAGACATGTTTTTGGGAGATATTCAAGATAGTTGATCTTAAGTCCTTAATATGACACCCAATATGAAATATTAAGGCTAGGACCCAACAAACTATTTTATAACTTAGAAGAGGTATGTCGTAATCCAAGCTATAAAATATTTGAAGGTAGGTGAATTACGATTCTCCAATTTCCACCAAGATAAACAAAATGTATTATTAGGTTTTAATTGGTTTTGAAACTCCTAGATCTTTTGAGATTCATTGAACTATTCAATGCCCTTCAGGTTTTGTGACTAGGATGCCGAGGATCACAAAACAAGGTGTGAAGTAACCATGCAAATTACTTGGTACCCTTAAGTGTTTACCCCTCAATCGATGTGCCGGTTAACCACACACGCTCCATTGATACTATGATAAACATTAAGTTACCCTTTTCCTACCTTGTTAAATACGAGTTAGTGTGTCCGTTAAACACACACGCTCCACTAACCGACTTAAACAAAGTGAAAAGTGTAATTTCATGGATTAGCACCTTATTCACATTTTCCTAAGTAACTAAGATTGGGTATTTATAAATGGTTTAGTTACTTAGTATTTATCATTAATACTTTTAATGAAGGGAGAATTCTAGTCCTGTCAAACCCGTTAGGCTAACGACCCTCCACCAGTCTAGCAAGCGGTGGGTGAGAGTGGACACCCATTAAGTTGCCATTTTATAGGCAACAACCTTATACCCACCTTATAGACCGGCTTCGTGAATGAGGTGTACTAGCGATAAGACTGACTTTACTGTTATACATATATATATATATATATATATATATATATATATATTATTAACTTATAATATTATAAAGTATAAGGGTTGAGGCAACTTTTGATATTCCAAAACTTGAGGCAAGTTTTGAAACTATTCAAAACTAATTAATTCCATAACTTATATGTTTAAAGTAGTTTTAATCCAAAAACTCTTCAAGTTCCATAACATGAGGACAAGTTATGGAAGACTTTAAACTAATAAAAGAATTAACTTTTCTTTATTTTATAACTTATGGAATTAATTAAGGTTACACTTTCTTTTAAATTTATTATTTAATGAAGAGACTCTTGGTCCTCCATAACTTGAGGACAAATTATGGAGTCATAACACCATTTAATTAGAACTAGACTCTTCATTTTGTAACCTTTGCCAACTATTATGAGTTTTATGAAACTTAAATGTGACTTTTCATATAACTTGAGGACAAGTTACAAAAACACATTTTAGAATCAACTCTTAGATTAATTTGGATTGAAAGCAACTATTTCACTCAACTTTTCTATTAATCTAATCAACTCATAAGAACAAGAGAATTCAAATCAAACTTTTTCATGTAATTAGTCTAAACCTTAAACTAATACAAAACATGAATCTATTGACAATTATCTTTGAAATTGGATTAGCATGAACATTACCACATCAAAAACAAGTTTATAAGTTCAAAAACATCTTAGGGTAATGTTTCTAGTCCAATTCCAGCCAAAAAAGTCGTATTTATGCTGTCTGGGGGTCCAACTCGTCGAGTGCATGAACCAACTCGGTGAGTTGGATTGATTTGATCACTTTTTAGGCATGGACTCGCCGAGTCTGATGATCAGACAGCAACAAATTCGATTTTTTTAAGCAGTTTTGCAAGTATAACAAAAAAACAAGCCTATGCTCTGATACCACTGTTGGGTTATGAGCATTCTAACACTCCTAAGTGTACGTGCAACCCTAAATACCTTGGATCTATGTTTTCTCTATTATACATGCAAATAAGAACTTCCAAGGTATTATGCTAATCTTGCATACAAAACAATGAGTGTAACAAGATAGAATACATACCTCTTAGATGTAGAAAGTCTTCATGAAGCTTGAGTGCCTAGTGCCCCAAGTGTGACACCTCAATTGGTTCACACAACACCAAATACACTTGGAATAACTTGAGAGAATTCTACACTTCATGAAATCGGCTAGCCCTCTCTAGAATGATACTCTAGTGGCCGATTTTGTCAAGAATAAGATCTTTATATAGTGTTACAATTAGGGTAAACCCTAATTGTCATGACTTTCCATTTCCTTGGATCCATGGGTTCACATACACCATGGAGCATCCATGGACCATCCTATGGCTTTTAGCCCAACTTGATTATCCATGGAGCATTAGCCCACTATACAAGTATGGATGATTTACACAATCAACCCATATATTTAATTAGTCTTCTTTTGATCACAAAATTAATCCTAGATTAATTCTTGATCAATACTAATTAAATAATCTTATTATTCTTATTATTAATATACTAGAACTTATAATATATTAATAACCATAAATGTCTTATTTCTCTCATTATAGTCTATCCAAGTGCATGATTCCATGCAACCCAAATGGGCCATGTCGGGTCGGGTCAAGTCTTACCAATTATAGTTATGGACTTAGACATTAATCCAACAATAGATCCTTCCAAGATCAAGGCCATTGAAGGCTGGGCAATTCTGAAGACACCAACAGAAATTCGACAATTCTTGGGCCTCGCAGGCTACTACCAAAGATTTATACAAAACTTTTCCAAGATAGTCAAGCCCCTTACCGCCTTGACACAAAAAGGTGTATCTTTCAACTCGACGGACATGCAAGAAGTTTCCTTCCAAACCTTGTAGCGAGCCCTTTGTAGTGCACCAGTGTTATCCTTACCAGTGGGAACCGAAGATTTCATAGTATACTGTGATGCTTTGAACCAAGGGTTAGGTTGTGTCCTCATGCAGCGTGGAAAAGTGATAGCTTATGCCTCCAGACAATTGAATACGCATGAAGTAAATTACACCACCCATGATCTCGAGCTGGGACTTGTGGTCTTCGCCGTAAAGATTTGGAAGCACTACCTCTACGGTACAAAGTGCACCATCTTTACGGATCATAAGAGCCTCCAGCACATTCTAAACCAAAAGGAGTTGAACATGTGGCAACGAAGGTGGGTTGAGTTGCTAAATGATTACGAATGTAAGATCAAGTACCACCCAGGCAAGGCTAACATGGTAGTCGATGCCCTAAGCAGGAAGGAATACTCAGGTCGCTGGGTGAAGACATTATCAATAACCATCCACTCACACTTGACCTCGTATATTAAGGGAGCCCAATCTGATGCATTAAAACCAGAAAACACCACAAATGAAACGTTGCATGGGATGGATAAAAACCTTGAAGTCAGAGAGCGCAGAGCTTACTACTTCATGCATAGAATCCGGGTCCCTAAACTTGGGGGTTTCAGAGAGATAGTCATGAACGAGGCTGATAGAACGTGATATTCCGTCCATCCAGGTTCGGATAAGATGTACCTAGATATTAAACAACTTTATAGGTAGCCAAATATGAAGGCATAGATCACCACTTATGTGGTCAAGTGTCTCACTTGTGCCAAAGTAAAAGTGGAGTATCAAAATCCCTCGGGATTATTACAACAACCAGTGATACCTTAGTGGAAATGGGAAAGGATTACCATGGACTTCATAACCAAATTACCTAAGACAACAAACTGATTGGATGCTATATGGGTGATTGTCGATAGGTTAACCAAATTCGCCCATTTTCTGCCAATAAAAGAATCGTACAAGATGGAAAGACTAGCACGAATCTATATAAAAGAGATTGTGAGACTTCATGGGGTGTTAGTATCTATTACCTCGGATTAGGATACTAGATTTACTTCATGATTTTGGTAGTCACTCCAGAAGGCAATGGGAACACAACTAGACATGAGCACTGCCTACCACCCTTAAGCTGATGGATAGAGCGAACGAACCATCCAAACACTCGAAGAAATTATCTGAGCCTGCGTGATCGATTTTGGAAAATCAAGGGATACCCACTTGCCCTTGATTGAATTCTCATACAACAACAGGTATCACACGAGTATAAGGGTTGCTCCGTTTGAGGCTTTATATGGTCGCAAATGCAGATCGCCTCTCTGTTGGGATGAGGTGGGTGAAACCCAGCTGGCAAAAGGGCAATCACCGAGCAACACTCTTACAGGACCAAAAGTCATTCGAGAAACGACAAAGAAGATAATCCAAATCAAAGCCCGACTCCAAGCATCGTGAGACCGACAAAAGAGTTATGCTGACAAACAAAGAAAGACTCTGGAATTCCAAGTCGGAGATCGGGTGCCATTAAATGTCTCTCCCTGGAAAGGGATGATCCATTTTGGGAAATGGGGAAAACTAAATTTTCGATACATCGGGCCGCTCAAGATTCTAGTCCGAGTTGGCCTGGTGGCATATAAGCTGCAACTAGCTACAGAGCTCAGCAACGCACACCTCGTATTCCACGTCTCAAATCTGAAAAAGTGCTTATCATATTAAACTCTTATCATTCCTCTAGAAGAGATCGAAATAAACGAGAATCTTATGTTCGTCGAAGAACCGGTCAAGATGATGGATAGGGAAGTGAAGATACGAAATAGAGTCGTATTTCGATTGTGAAGGTTCGATGGAACGCTAAGCGAGGAACGGAATTCACATGGGAACGCGAAGACCAGATGAAGCAGAAGTACCCTCACATATTCTCTCTTTCATAGTTCTATCTGTCAAAAGAATTTCAAGACAAAATTGTTGGATAAGGTGTCTAAGTCCATAACTATTTCGGGCTTGTACTTGACCCGACCCGGCATGGTCCATTTGGGTTGCATGGCACCATGCAATTGGATAGACTAAATGAGAGAAATAACACTTGGAGATTATTAATATATTATAAGTTCTAATATATTAATAATATTATTTGATTAGTTTGATCAAAGAATTAATTTGGAATTAATTAAGTGATCAAAGGATAACTAATTAAATATATGGGTTGATTATGTATAGTGGGCTAAGAGGCTCCATGGATTATCAAGTTGGGTTCTACCCATAGGATGCTCCATGGATGCTCCATGGGAGTTACAAACCCATGGGTCATGGAAATGAAGAGTCATGACACATTAGGGTTTACATGGTGTAACCCTAGATGTGTCAACACTATATAAGAGTCCCATTCTCCACAAAATTGGCTACACAAGTTAGACATGAGAAACTAGAGGGCTTGGCCGATTTTGAGAAGTGTGTGTTATCTCAAGAGTCTTTCCAAGAGCATTTGGTGATGTGTGAAGCATTTGAGGCATCACACTTGGGGTGCTAGGCTCACAAGGTTTCAAAGGAACACAAGCAACAACAAGGTAAGTTATTCTATCTATGATTCAAGTTAAAATTGTTCCCCATGTATGCTAGATAGGAATATAACCTTGGAATTCAACTTTGCATGATAATTAGACAAACATAGATCCAAGGTTATTAGGGTTGCATGTACACTTAGGAAGTGTTAGGGGAGGACTCGTCGAGTTCATGTGTATCTTCAACCTACTCGGCGAGTAGGTTTATGCACTCGGCGAGTAGGGTCGATAGAGTGCAGAATTTCGACTTGAGTTGCTGGAAATGGATTAGAATCATTACCCTAAAATGTTTTGGTACTTGAAAACTTATTTTAGAAGGTGTAATGTCTTTTCTAACTCATTTACAACAACTAGTTATCAAAATTACAAAGATTAAATGTGATTTTGATTCTTGAAAGTGTTCATATTCATATTCTTGTTCTTATGATGTTTAGATGATCATAGGAATTATTTGTAACCTATGTGGTAGATTAATTCATGATCATAATGTGTTTTAATGGAGTCCATAACTTGCCCTCAAGTTATGGAAAACAAAAAGTCTCTTGGATTAAAAACCATTAAAAGAACACAAGAGTTAGGAAAAATGAAAAGTCCTCATTTTATTACTCTATTAAACTCATAAGTTACAAGATATGAAAAGTTTTGAAAGTTTACAAAACTTGCCCTCAAGTTTTGGAACAAGTAAAGTTAAGTTAAAACTTTAGTTCCAACCCCTAGAATTTTAAAAGTTAAAATTCAACCCTTATACTTATATTATTATGATTTAATAATTATATATATATGTATAAGAACAAAGTCGTCTTACCGCTAGTACGCCTCATTCACGAAGCCGGTCTATAAGGTGGGTATAAGGTTGTTGCCTATAAAATGGTGACTTAATGGGTGTCCACTCTCACCCACCGCTTGCTTGATCGGTGGAGGGTCGTTAGCCGAACGGGTAAGACAAGGACTTATTAATTCTCATTCAAAGTATGATGAATATTACAAAGTAACTAAATGTTTTATTAAATTCCCAATCTTAGTTACTTTAGGAAAAATGTGAATAAGGTGCTATTCCATGAAATTACACTTTACACTTTGATTAAGTCGTTGGTGGAGCGTGTGTGGTTAACCGGCACACTAACTTGGACTTAACAAGGTAGGTAAAGGGTGACTTAGGGTTTATTATAGTATCGATGGAGCGTGTGTGGTTAACCGGCACATCGATTGAGTGATAAACTTTAAGGGTACCAAGTGATTTGCATGGTTACTTCACACCTCGTTTTGTGATCCTCGGTATCCCAGTCACAAAACTTGGAGGGCACACTCGAGATTGAAACATGCATTTGAAAAGTTCATTGAATCTCAAGGAATCTAGGAATTTCTAAGAACCATTCAAAAACCTAATACTAAAATATTGCGGTTTTCGTGGTGGAAATTGGTGAATCGTCATTCACCTACCTTTCAAATATGATATAGCTTAGATTACGGCATACCTCTTCTAAGTTATATTATATTGTGATTGGATCCTAGCCTTAATATTACATTTGGGTGTTTTATTAAGGACTCTCTTATATCTAAACTAATCTTGTCCTTTTTTCTTCAGATGTCTTTCAACAATGCTTCTGGCTCTAATCCTAATGGCTCCTTTACCCTTATGAATTTGTGTGGGAAAGTCACCTTTGATGGATCCAACTTCAATGAGTGGATCAGAAACATCAGGATGATTACCCGCTACGAGGACAAAGAATATGTCCTTGACAAGGAGCTTAAGGAGATTGATGAGTCCACTCCAACTCCTCAGGAGATCGCTGAATTTCGGGCACATGAAAGGGATGCTACGAAAGTGGCTTGCATCATGATGGCCACGATGACAGCGGAACTCCAAAAGTCTTATGAGGATTTCTACCCTTATGACATGCACCAAGATTTGATGGAAAGATACCATCAAAGTGCACGACAAGAGAGGTATGAAATCATCTGCTCCATGATAACAACCATGATGAAGGACGGGGAATCCGTCACGAGCCACATGCAGAAAATGCAATGGTATGTGGATCGTTTGCTGAAGCTTAATGTGAACTTCCCGGAGGATCTTGCAATAGATATTATTTTGCATTCCTTACCATCGTGCTATGATCAATTCCGCATGACATATCACATGAACAAGGAAGAAGTCACCCTCAGCAAACTTCAGGGACTTCTCAAGACCGCAGAAACAGGTCTTAAGGGGAAGTCGGTTGCTATCACTCCTACTCAAAACTCTACTCCGGTTTTGGCAATCGGGAAAAGTCGAGGGAGGAAGAGAAAGAGCTCTTCTAAGGGTACCAAGGTTCGGACCCTTGATGGCTCTTCTTCAAGTGGAACCAAGAAAGGTTTCATTACCCCTTCTTCTGACCCAAAAGAGGCTGAATGCTTCTATCGCCATGAAAAGGCTCATTGGAAGCGGAACTGCCCAAAATACCAGCAAGATGTGAAGGATGGGAAAGTTAAACCCAACCATGCAGGTATTTACACTATCATTTCTAATAACTCACCCCATTCTAATTCTTGGGTCCTTGATACCGGTTGTGGTATTCATATTTGTTGTGACTTGCAGGGACTAAGAAGAAGTGAGAATGTGGAGCAAGGAAGGATAAACTTGATCATGGGGGATAGGAAAGCTATACCTGTTACCAAGATTGGAGTTTATACTTTATCGCTAAGTAGTGGGTTTAGTTTAGATTTGAATAAGTGTTGTTATTCGCCAGGAATGGCAAGAAATATTATTTCCTTTCATGCTTTGTACAAACAAGGGTTTACCTTTTCATTTAATAATGAAGTTGGTTCTATTGATGCTTTCTTTAATAATGTTCTTTATTTTAAAGCATTACCTTGTGATGGTGTGTATGAAGCTGTATCTGTTGTAGATAACTTAGGAAATAATGTTTTGTGTATTGATTCTACTAATAATAACTTGGATAAAGCATCTTTATGGCATTGTCGTCTTGGACATATAAGCAAGAAACGCATAGGCCAACTCCAAAAGGATGGAGTCTTGGAGTCGTTTGACCTAAAGTCAGATGATAGTTGCGAATCATGCTTACTTGGAAAAATGACAAAGTCACCCTTCACAGGTTCGTGTGAGAGGGGTGAAGGTTTGTTGGACCTTATACAGACGGATGTGTGTGGACCATTCAAACATGCCACAAGGGATGCTAATCGTTATTATTTGACTTTTACTGATGATTATAGTAGATATGGATATGTCTACTTGATCAAGCATAAGTCAGAGACTTTCGAGAGGTTTAAGGAATTTAAACAGGAAGTCGAGAATCAATTGGGCAGGAACATTAAGATGCTTCGATCCGATCGTGGTGGTGAGTATCTTAGTTCAGAGTTCCTCGAGTATCTAAGGGAATGTGGGATAGTCTCACAATTGACACCTCCTAGGACACCACAGATGAATGGTGTGGCTGAGAGGCGTAATCGAACCTGGTTGGGTATGGTTCGTTCCATGATGAGTCGAGCTACGCTACCAATCTCATTCTAGGGGTATGCCTTAGAGACTGCCGCCCATATTCTTAGTCTAGTCCCTACAAAGAAAGTTGCCAAAACTCCTCACGAGATGTGGATTGGTAAAGTACCTAAACTAGACCACATCAAGATTTGGGGTTGCAAGGCTTTCGTGAGACGCGAGACTCATGATAAGCTCGAACCTCGAAGCGAGATGTGTATTTTCATCGGTTACCCACAGCGATCCTTTGGTTACCTCTTTTACAGACCTAGTGACAATGTGGTCTTTGTAGCAAGAAGAGGAGTCTTTCGAGAAAGAGAGTTTATAAGCCAAGGAGACAGTGGGAGGCAAATTGATCTTGAAGAAATTCAAGAATCAAGCGGTGAAGGAACTTCAAACTCTAGCCCTCAACTTGAGGAGGAAACTCCTGTTGAGCAAATTGACAAATCTGTACCTCTGAGACGTTCCACGAGAGTTAGGAGTGCACCTGAGCATTACTATGGATTCCATATTATTGCAGAAGGTGAGACACTTATTAGTGATGAGACACTAGTAAGTCAAGATGACCCTAACAGCTACGAGGAAGCCATGGCAGGCCCCGAGTCTGCTAAATGGAAAGAGGCTATGGATAGCGAGATACAATCCATGTATGACAATCAAGTTTGGAACTTGGTTGAAAATGTACCAGGTCGCAAGACAGTAGGGTGCAAATGGGTCTTCAAGAAGAAGACCGACATGGATGGTAAAGTACACACTTATAAGGCTAGACTGGTTGCAAAGGGCTTCTCTCAAATTCCTGGAGTGGATTATGATGAGACCTTTTCTCCAGTAGCCAAGATTAAGTCTATTCGGGTTCTGTTAGCCATAGCTGCATTTCATGATTATGAAATATGGCAGATGGATGTCAAAACCGCTTTCCTTAATGGAAAGTTGGCTGAAGATGTTTACATGAGTCAGCCAGAGGGTTTTGTCAGCAACGAGTACCCTAATAGAGTGTGTAAGCTTGAGAAATCCATTTATGGATTGAAGCAAGCACCTCGCAGATGGAATCTTTGCTTTGATGAAAAGGTCAAGGAATTTGGCTTTTCTAGGAGTGAAGATGAATCTTGTGTGTATGTCAAGGCTAGTGGGAGTATAGTTAGCTTTTTGGTATTGTATGTGGATGACATACTACTCATAGGAAACGACATTCCAACCCTGCAGGAAGTAAAGTCCTGGCTTGGGAAGTGTTTCGCTATGAAGGACCTTGGTGAAGCTGCCTATATTTTAGGGATAAGAATCTTGAGAGATCGGAGTAAAAGACTAATTGGACTTAGTCAGAGTACCTACTTGGATAAGGTGCTGAAGAGATTCAGCATGCAGGATTCCAAGAAAGGAGAGTTACCCATCTAGAGTAACACCAGGTTGAGTAAGACACAAAGCCCTAGCACTGAGGCTGAGATAGCAGAAATGAGTCGAACACCCTATGCTTCGGCTGTAGGATCGATCATGTATGCTATGACGTGTACTCGACCCGATGTAGCTTTTGCCTTGAGCATGGTTAGCAGGTATCAGGCGAACCCTAGCAAGGCACACTGGACTGCGGTAAAGAATATCCTCAAGTACCTACGGAGGACTAAGGACTGGGTTCTTACCCTCGGTGGGAGTGATGACTTGAGAGTTGTAGGGTATAGTGATGCTAGCTTCCAGACTGATAGGGATAATTTTCGCTCTCAGTCGGGCTGGGTCTTTATCCTAAACGGAGGAGCAATTTCTTGGAAGAGTTCCAAGCAAGAGACAGTGGCTGATTCTACTTGTGAATCAGAGAATATTGCAGCTAGCGAGGCAGCAAAGGAGGCGATATGGCTGAAGAACTTCATTGGAGACCTTAGAGTTGTACCAGCTATTAAAGAGCCAATGTAAATTTTCTGTGATAGTGAAAGTGCTGTTGCCTTAGCCAAGGAACCACGGGATCATGGGAGATCCAGACACATCGACAGAAAATACCATTTCATTAGACATCGGATCGAAGAAGGACACCTCGTGGCAAAGAGGGTATCATCAGATGAGAATCCGGCAGATCCCCACACAAAGGGACTGACTCGGGTTAAGCATCTTCAGCATGCTCGGAGCATAGGGCTGAAAGATGATATTAGATTTAGTAGTTAGATAATCTCGAAATTTGTAAAGTGTAATTGACAATTGATGATAAATAAAAGTGTTTTATTTATGAGTAAAGTGTTGCTATCTCTTGTCGATCGTTTACTATATTTCTTTTGCATGTTTTGACTTCCAGAATAATTTTGTTTGGTATAACATATTATTCAAACCTCCACAGTCGGTCATATGTTGGAAGTAGATATGAATCAAGGCTGTCATGTTTGGTTGTAGAGGTCTTGGACAAGGCTACAACAATCATGAGTGCTCATAAGTTCTGAGCATTGGACTCAACCCACGCTCACTGGAATCACTTCATGGAATTCTATCTCGAGTGATCGTGAGACGGTAATATCATATAAGTCTTCAAACCTAGAGATATGATTTGTTACTTACAAGTTGGTTATGCATTGACTGTACGAAACCGCATTGGTAACTCGATGTTATAAAACATACTTTTGTGTGTAATTCAATGAGTGGTAGAACAAACATATGAGTTGAAGTTTATCTGTTCCTTCTTGGATTAGAAGCTGATATCTGGGCCCCTCGATGATTTTGTTTTGACCCATGTACCGGGCCCGGTCAGAACTAAGTTGATGTGTTCAATTATGTTCTGTGTCAAACAAATCGGAAATCGGGAAACAAACTGTTGGACAATAAGTAAGACATTGTTCCATGTATTTGTCCGGCTGATATCTAGAACGGAGGATTATATGATCACTTATCTTAAATGGCATACCATCATCTTCTCAGTTCCGAGAGACCTTGAAAGAGCTACGATTGCCGGTCGGTTCCTGAAGTACTAGAGATATAGTTATTAGACTTATCCAAGTGGGAGACTGTTGGATAAGGTGTCTAAGTCCATAACTATTTCGGGCTTGTACTTGACCCGACCCGGCATGGTCCATTTGGGTTGCATGGCACCATGCAATTGGATAGACTAAATGAGAGAAATAACACTTGGAGATTATTAATATATTATAAGTTCTAATATATTAATAATATTATTTGATTAGTTTGATCAAAGAATTAATTTGGAATTAATTAAGTGATCAAAGGATAACTAATTAAATATATGGGTTGATTATGTATAGTGGGCTAAGAGGCTCCATGGATTATCAAGTTGGGTTCTACCCATAGGATGCTCCATGGATGCTCCATGGGAGTTACAAACCCATGGGTCATGGAAATGAAGAGTCATGACACATTAGGGTTTACATGGTGTAACCCTAGATGTGTCAACACTATATAAGAGTCCCATTCTCCACAAAATTGGCTACACAAGTTAGACATGAGAAACTAGAGGGCTTGGCCGATTTTGAGAAGTGTGTGTTATCTCAAGAGTCTTTCCAAGAGCATTTGGTGTTGTGTGAAGCATTTGAGGCATCACACTTGGGGTGCTAGGCTCACAAGGTTTCAAAGGAACACAAGCAACAACAAGGTAAGTTATTCTATCTATGATTCAAGTTAAAATTGTTCCCCATGTATGCTAGATAGGAATATAACCTTGGAATTCAACTTTGCATGATAATTAGACAAACATAGATCCAAGGTTATTAGGGTTGCATGTACACTTAGGAAGTGTTACAATGCTCAAAACCCATCAAAAATTCCCTCTAACGGGGGGATGATGTCACAACTTGCATTTTTAGCTAGGAAATTTTGTGTTCATGTAAACAACAACTTTTGTAAAACTTGTAATCTAAGTGGATATCATGTACTATGCTCAGTCAAAAACATCCATTTAAATCAGAACACCTGAGTGAAGTCCAAAACCTAATTTAAAACATCTCAGATACTCAATTTTGGGTTTGAAACCCTACTCTTCCGGTTCAAACTCAGTATGGACCAGGATCCTCTTATTGGGCCTAATGGGCAAGTAAACATTTCATTTGATTATTTTGGGCCAAGGAACCCTATTTGGGCTGTAATTGGACCTACATTCATCAAACCATAGCATTTGGGCCATGTTGGGCCTAAAATAACTCACTTTATTATCATGGGCCTAATAGGCCGTAATGGGTTCACAAGACCTATTGGACTGTAAACCCCATTCCTCCCTTATTTTTAGGCCGTAAACCCCGTCACTTCACCACCTTTGGGCCGTAAACCCATAAGAAGGGCCAAATGGGCTGAGAACCTTCATATTGGGCGAAAGATTTTGAATATGTTCAATATAGGCCCAAACACTTCTTTCTCTCTTCCTTCCTCCTCATTCATGGCCCAAACTAAAAAACAAAAATAAAAGAGAAAAAGATGGGATTAATTAAGGCTTGACACCTCCTGTTTATCTTGAGGATTTCCATGTAATTAACCATCAAATATTAAGGCACTCTCAAGTATCCATGCAACCATCACATCTCATTACTCTCTTCTATTCCCTCTCTTTCTTATTCATGGCCATAAGGATCTCCACTCACCTCTCTCCATTCAATTATCAACACTCCAGGATTTCCTTTCAAAAACCATCTAAATTTTCTCTCCTCTTCACCTCTAAATTTTCGTGAGTTTGGGTGTATACAAGAAGATCCCTCCAATCTTTATAAACTAGGTAAGTCTTGGTGAAACCCCATTGTTTTGTTTCAAGTCTATTGCAAAATATGTGTCCTTACAACGTTATTTTCATATATAAGGCTCTAGAACCACCCATATCTTCAAGATCTCCACTCAAGAAGCTTATTAGAGGCAAGACCCTCCTCATTCTCCTTCCAAAAGCGAAATCATCAAACCAAGGTTAGTTTATACCCCCTATTTTCGGTTTTTGCTATGTTATGGGGGAGAATACAAGTTGTTTTGTGTCGATCTATGTGTGTATGCATGATTTTTTTGTGTTTTTCATGATATATGTGTTGTTATGTGTTGTAAACTCCATAAAATTGAAGATTTACTAAAATAAATTGATATTTATAGATCCTAACAATTATTTCAATTTATTATGCAAAGAAAAGGTTTTAAAATACATCAAGGTTACTTAAAACTAAGAGATTTGCATAAAAGGGGCCAAAATGACAAAATAACCAAAAAAAAAGGTATTTCTATGTAACTCAGCATTTTTAAAGGACCAAGAGAGATGAATTTTGATAAATATAAATCTTTATGATAATTTTGATCTTAAAAAGGGATACAAGTGCAAAAGTTCGTGATTGGGCTTCTTTTAGGCTTTTACGAATTTTTGGGCCAAGTTTGTAATCTTTTGGAATTTTGTGAACTTAAATGTCATTTTCATCAAAGTTGTGCCAAAAATGTAAATT
This sequence comes from Lactuca sativa, assembly GCF_002870075.4. NCBI lineage: Eukaryota > Viridiplantae > Streptophyta > Magnoliopsida > Asterales > Asteraceae > Lactuca > Lactuca sativa. The sequence goes on along the minus strand of NC_056630.2, from coordinate 305,258,700 downwards.
TTTTATAAGAATAATCGAAAATGTGAATTTATTTCAAACTTGGGCCAAAAGACAAATTTATTTATAAATGGGCCGAAAATGCACATTTTCATAAAACCAAGCCGAAAAAGATATTTTTGACAAAAGTGAGTTAAAAATGTTATTTCTACTTAAAAATAGCCTTAAATGCAAATTTTCTCCTTAAAGGACTTAAATTGTCATTTTTACCAAAATGTGCCACAATTGTAAATTTTTGGTTTTTAGGACCAAAAATGAACTTTTACGAAAAGGTGAGCATTTTATGTCATTTTGGTAAACAACATAGCATAAACAACCATCATAATAAACCACAGATCAATTTTTGTATTCACGTCCTTATTACGTCTGAAAATAATATACATGTTAAATGGGCCTTAGTTGTCCACTTACATGTATATTGGTCTGGGATATATATATATATATATATATATATATATATATATATATATATATATATATATATATATATATATATATATATATTCTCGTTCCTTTTGATCCTAGAAATAATTTACATGCTTAGTGGGTCTTAGTTGTCCACTTACATGTTTATTGGGCATGGTTTATACTTTATATGTTTTTCTTTTTCGCGTAAATTCGATTAAGGATCTAGTAAGACGTGTTGGTTGACACCTATTGAGTGTACAATCATAGCCTGTAGTTATAACCAGAGTCTCATGGAGGGAGAGCGGGAGTTTGTGTATAGATCTATACGGGGGTGACACCCTACACCTAAATTGTTCGCTACAGTTAGACTAGGCCAGCCTAGGGTGACAAAAACCTTACCTTGTTCCGTCGGCGTCCAAAAGAAACCCAAGACAGGCGAAATTGTCATTATCTAGTATGGTTATAACGGCTCAGTTAGAGGGATTAACGTAATAAAAATTTACGGGAAACTATCTTTCTGTTTGATAACATGGTAATATACTCGCGTTGGTACTCAACCACGGGTGTTGAGTTTCCAGCATTCTCAAAAACGGACAACACCGGGTTGACTGGGGTCATTCTCTTTTTATTCTCACAAATAATAACAAACATGCATTAATACAAGATCGGACACAAACATTTCAAAAGTTTTTTCAGAAAATATCGGATTTTCTAGTGTTTACAAAGCGATACAAAACATTTTACTCGAACATGCTTCTGAACTAACCAACATATTTATGTCGGCCTTTTTAAATTAACTTGTATTCTCTGGAAACCATTGTGCAGGTTGGTCAGCAAGATTACATGGATATTTTGTTATGTTTTGTTTTCATTGTACATTCAATATTATGACATGTAATATTGAAATTCAATATTTTATGTAAACCAATGACAGTTGTAATATTACATGTGTGATGACGATAATGTTATGTTTCAATTATATACTCTGTGATGATACTACAAAAAAAACTCACCCAAGCCCCCGGACGTTTCCACCGTCTGGTTCGGTGTGTGACATGCTTTGTCTAGAACTATGTGTTTAAGCATAATTATGTGTGTTCTTCCATGTATTATGATGTGCTTCTGTGTTGCAACTTCATAGATTTCGATAGATCTACTAAAATATAGTGATATAATTGTAAAGTAAAACACTCCATGCAACATGTTATGAAGATGAAAAGATTAAAAACAAGTTAAGGATATTTGAAAAAAAAAGTGAAATCATGTAAAGGGCCATCAATCTGACAAAGTAAACAAAAAGTGAGGTTCTTATGTAACTCACGGTTTTAAGAGGACCAAAATGGGTCATTTTTGAGTAAAAATGGATTTTTATGAAGTTTATAGTCTTATAAAGGCCAAAAGTTTAAATTTTCACAAAATGGGCCTCAAACTGGGCCTTCACGGTGTAAAACCCGGATTCCCAGGTATATTAATTACTCTTTTTATTTTTGGAGGTTGAGAGGGGATTCGGCGAGTTGGTATTTAGACTCACTGAGTATGGTCGCGGATTCGTATCCGGGTTCACAGCTGGACTCGACGAGTTCATGAGTGGACTTGGCGAGTCCATGCTGTTTAATGAAACCCTAATTTCCTAGGTTTGGGACCTATTTAAAGGCACTTAGGGCCATCATTTGCGGCTACCAAACTCCATAGAGAAACCCTAAGAGATCTAGAGCGTTAGTGAGGAAGGAGAGGCCATTCTTGATCATTTTGTTGGTGTATTTGCAAGAAAAAGGTGACCAAGGCAAGAGGAGGCTGAAGGAGGTGCGATTCTGGTGACTTCAGAGTTCATAGACTTCATATTGAGGTATTTATTCGGACCTTCTTCAGATTTGGTGTTGATTCTTAGATTTAGGGTTTTCTAACCCCTTTAGACGATGTATATGTGGAGCAATTGATCCCTTCTCGAGTTTATTCTTTGGATCTGGACCCAAAGAGGTCCAGAGACCTTAACCCTTGGAGCTTTATGAGTTATTTTGGGAGCCATGAGCTTAGGATGTTATTTTTGGGGCTAAATCACCATGTTAGACAATCTAGATGTTATATGAGTGTCAAGGTGTGAACTTTACGTGATTATCATGCTTAGGAAGGTCAGATCTATGGATTAAAGGAACAAAACTGACCTCAGGATGTCTATGGAATTTGTGCATGGCATGAACTCACCGAGTCCAAAGATCAGACTCGACGAGTAGGGTGAGGGTTTCCCGTAAATCACTCAGTGAGTATACTTGCCGAGTTGGGGAAATAACTCAGTGAGTCAGAGAGAGTTAGGGGACTGGAGTTCAAGGCGGAACTCACTGAGTTGTTCTTAAGACTCGGCGAGTTGAGTCGGGGTGGCCCCGCGATTCATGCCAGGTGTGACTCGTCAAGTAAAGGGAAGGACTCAACGTGCCAAGCTGGACTAAAAGAGTTAATAGACACGTGTAGACTCGCCGAGTCGCTTAAGTGCACTCGACGAGTCGGGTCAAAGTTTGATCGTTGACTTTTAGGGTTTGGTCAACAATGTGGCCTTTAAGCTGATGGAGGGGTAAAATGGTCTTTCACCTAGAGAGGATTGAGTCTAGTCCCGAGAACTATATTTATGAGACTATTTACTTTGTGTTATTAGGCGGAGGCTAGATCATATTTCTACCAAGTCAGAGATATACTGAGACATCAGAGGTGAGTCTTCCCACTATACTTTACCTAGTGTGGTAACAGAGTTATGTAACAGAGTATTCTAGAGTTATATGCCAGTGTATTTGCATGATATTATGTGTTGTGATTTATTGTGATATGTGATATGCATGATTCAGAGTTTACAGAGTTAGGACCAGTGGGTCCACAGAGTTATGGGACCAAGCGGGTCCCGCATAGATATTCGACCAGAGGGCATGACTCGTACACACACACTGGAGTTCATATGTTTTGATCTTGAGGTTTTGTATTGAGATAATGATGATACAATGTTTTAAAATGTGGATGCGAATGAAAATATATGGTTTTTAAAATGCGAAAAATTATTTCAATATTTACGGTGTTACACACGGTTTCATGGGCTAAATTTGTACTTTTTTTTTACTTTTGTGGATTTAATTGTCATTTTAAACAAATTTGGGCCAAAAATGTTAAATTTTGGTTAATAGGGGCTGGAAATGCTAATGTTATTAAACTTGGGCAGAAAAGGTAATTTATACACATTTGGGCCGAATTGTTATTTCTACTAAAAGTGGGCTAAACATGTCATCTTATTTTGAAACAAGCCCTAAATGTAAATTTTTGGTCTTAAGGGACTTAAAGTGTCATTTTTACCAAAAATGTGCCTTAATTGTAAATAATTGATTTTATGGACTAAAAATGTCATTATTACAAAAAGTGGGCCTTTTAAGTCATTTTGGTAAAGAATTGAGTTTAAATAACCAAGGTAATAACAAACGGACTAAATACGTCATTTACATCTTCTAATAGGGCCAGAATATACCATACATGCTTATTGGGCCTTAGTGGCCCATTTGCATGTTTAAGTGGGCTAAAAATACTCTCTACATATCTATTTGACCTTTTGTGGTCCAACTACATGCTTACTGGGCCTGGAATATACATTACATGTTATTTGGGCCTTTGTGGCCCATTTACATGCTTGATGGGCTTAGTAGACTTAAAACATACACGGAACATTATTCACTATGTTACATAGTGTAATATAATATCACGTAAAAATTAGTTAAGGCTCTTGTGAGACATTTCATTCATTCATACCTATCTAGTGTACAACCTTAAGCCTGTATTTATAACCAGAGTCTCCTAGAGGGAGAGCAAGAGTTTGTGTATAGATCTATACGGGGTTGACGCCCCACACCTGAGCTGATCACTACAGCTAGACTATGCCACTCTAGGGTGACAAACCTTACCTTAAACAAGTCGGCATCTGAAAAACGTCATGACAGATGGATCAGTCATTATTAACTATGGTTATAACGACTCACATAGAGAATAATTCCATTATAAATTTACTGAATACATATACTAATTTGATGATACAAAACAATACATACATACACTGGTACCTGGTCTTAGGGTTTTTAAGACCACAACACTTTTATAAACAGAAAATATTGGATTTTTTGGGAAAACATACAAGTATACAATACAATTATTTACAACAGAAAATGTAGGAATTTCTAGAATACTCTTTTTATACATGTTCAAAACATAAACACACATGCTTTACACAGGATTTGATACAAAACTTTCAACAATTTTATAGAAAATATTGGATTTTCTAGGGTTTACAAATTTATACAAACTTTACATACAAACATGCTTATGAACTCACCAACATTATATATGTTGACATTTTCAAAATAACTTGTATTCTTAGGAAATCATTAAGCATGTGGGCACCAAGAATATGTGGAAATGTTGGGTCAAAAATATGGTTTTATACTTGGCTTTTCTAAGCATTTATTATTTTTAGTCTTGGGCTAAAAATATTATTTGGTGTAATTGTAGCTTGAACCGAAAACTCATAGGTATTCGGTTTAGGCCTTGGGTTTTAGTCCATTAGTATAAATATAGATGTAAAGGTGAGGACTAGAAGTTGGTCATAACATTAGTAAGGGAGGGACGTTTGTCATACCCCGCTAAAGCGGACACACGAGGCGTGTCAGTACAAAGGGTCTCATAGCAAAAGTTAAAAGACAACACCAACATATTAAAAAGTATTACAATTTACAATGTGTATGAACATATTTTAAAATAAATTATAATGCAATTGCAATACAAGCCATGAAAATGGTCCTAAAAGTGATGTGTCCCTAAGTGCCATCGTATAGACGAGTTCCTGAAAAAGCATGTAAAATGAGCGGTCAACTACCGAGATAGTTGGTGAGTACTCACAGGTTAAAAATAATATTGGTTTCATGAATCGGAATCAAAGTTTTAATAGAAGTTTCCATAAATAAAAGTACATTGCTAAAATGTGTAAATAATTTTGCATAAACAAAGTTTGTTGTCATCAACAGAAATAAAGTATGTTGCCAAATGAGATGTAAAGTTCATATTCTCATGGGATATAAAGATCTTTTCTAAAACTAGTAAACAATTTTCGTTGCTAAAATGAGTATACAAGTTTCATTGATAAAATAAGTATACAAGTTTCATCGCTAAAATGAGTATACTAGTTTCGTTGATAAAATGAGTATACAAGTTTCATCGCTAAAATGGATATACAAGTTTCGTTGCTAAAATGAGTATACGAGTTTCGTTGCTAAAATTATTATTCAAGTTTTGTCGCTAAAATGAGTATACAAGTTTCATCGCTAAAATGCGATGTAAGACTCGTATGTGCATCAAGTTTCCATTCATGAGTTCCCAACCCAAGCCTAATGACCGAACCATGCCCTATTGACTACTATGTGTATCTTAAACAAAGAGAATAAATTAGTAAAATGCACTCAAGCGAATCGTGCGAGTGAGGAGTTGTCTACCTCCTGATAGGGTTATCCATAATAACCATAGGCTCAAAAGAGTTAATGAGTTGTCTCAAATGATTCCATGGACTTAACCGCGATACAATCCTCATGAATTAAAGTAACATACACATACATGAAAAATATAGCAACCAAGTTTATACGAGTCAAAATAAATATAACGAACATAAATAGTTTAGGACATGCTTTTCCACCCCAAAATATTTACAAACCGAAAATAGGGGGAGTCATGAATACTCACAATGCATTGAGATGATGCAAATGATACCTTGATCTAAGTTCCACTTGTACCACTACCGAATCCTACAATAATATTACATACTAACGAGTCTCTAATTGAAATCTAACACTAGTATACTTACTATTACACTAGAATTATGCCAATATTGTGTTGAAATTTAATACTGTTAAGTTACAAACATTTTTTTTGAAATGGTGAATTTTTATAACTCATGTGATTAAGATAATTTTGGATATTATTTTCTAGTTTTTGTAATATTAATTGGGGTATTTTAATATATTTAAAAGTGTTTTTAAACTCCTAAAATCCAAAAATATTATCAAACAGATTCCAAAATTCATCAAATTTTACATTTTCATTCCAATTACAGTAGAGGGCTTCCATAAGTATTCCCTTGAGTTTTTGATGTGATTAACTATTTTTCCAAAATGTTAAGTCTTCATAAAAATATAAATTCATGAAAAATAGTATCCAGATGATAAATACTCCCACACTTTTTATAATACTTCCATTAAAGATACTTAAGCTGGGAAAAATAAAACAATGGATTTCTAGACAGTTTAACCCAATTTTAAGATTTTGTACATTTATTCTAACAAAAAAGGAAATAAATAGAAGACAGTTTCAAAAATTGCCCAAACTTTTTTTAACATTGTTATTATAAATATAGAAGCTGTGAAAAATATAAAAGATATTTTTCAATTAGGGTTTCCATTTTTTTTGTTTTATTCTCTTGAATAATCATTAATTGGTGAATAATTATCAAACAATGAAAGTAAATTACTAATTTTTTTAAACTTCACTTACAGTGTACATAATCCGGGAAAAATACCACTATTGATTTTTATGTAATGTAATCCAATATTGTGGATTCATGTGTATTTAATCTTATAAAATTGAAGAATAATAGCATACTGAATAGATAAATCATCAAAATTTTTATTTAGAGTTATAATATATAATAAGATGTTTTGGTAAATTTTCATGAATTTCAGATTAGTAAAAATATTTTCCCATTATTAGTCCATTATAAATACAAAAATCAAGGAAAAATATGTATGCATTATGAAAAATTTTGAAAATATTTTGCTAAGTATTCCACATGAGGTAGGATCTACGAAAAATATTATATAGCCTTTTCACATTCCCTAAAATCATTTTATTGTAACAGCCCGGAATTCCAGGTAGTGTTATATTTATGATTTTGGGTGTTTTAAGAGGGGACTCGGCGAGTTGGAGCTCAGACTCGCCGAGTAGGATCGCGGATATGGTCGCGGGTTCGCGACTGGACTCGGTGAGTCCGGATATGGACTCGGTGAGTCCGCGCTGTTTAGCGAAACCCTAACCGTCCAGGTTTGGGACATATATCAGGGGCCTTATGGCCGTCACTGTTCATCCTTGTCCTTTGAGAGAAACCCTAATTCGATTGTGAGCATCTGGAGCAAGGTAGAAGACCATTATTGATCTTGGAAGTGTTATTTTGCAAGGAGGAGGAGGCTTGGTTAAGGGAACAACAAGAGAAGCCACATTCTAAGGATTGGGGACACAGAGCAACGTTATTTAGGTAATATTTTCGAGTTGCATTCTTCTATGTTGATGTGTATCTGGATTTAGGGTTTATTGAACCCTTTTGTGGCTAGATTGAGTGTTTCCTTAGTCCCCCAAGCGATTGGAACCCTATAATGGGACCCTTGGAAGTCCAGAATGTCCCATGCCTGAGCATTTCGGGAATCAATGGAGGTTTTGGATTGGAATCCTTATGCCTTAGGTCAAAATGCAAATTATGAGTCATGGGGTGTATTATGAGCACCGAAATGAGGGCTTTACATGTTGAACCAGTCTAGGAAGGCCAGACCTATGAGTTGTCGGAGCAGATCTGACCTTAGAAAGCAGTTTGAGCGGTTGCTTGGCATGGACTCGCCGGGTCCGATGAACAAACTCGGCGAGTAGCTTAAAGATTAACTGGGACTCGCCGAGTTGTTCTTCAGACTCGGCGAGTTGAGTCGGGGTGGCCCTGCGATTCTTCCAGGAGGAACTCGTCGAGTCAAGGGGGGATACTCGACGTGTAGACTCGCCGAGTTACCCTAGCACTCGCCGAGTCCGGTCAAAGTTGACCGTTGACCGTTGACCAGAGTGGACCTGTGTTGACTTCTTAGGGATAGTCAACATTAGAGATATAAAGTGTTAACTAGGGACATATGATGTTATAGAAGGATTAGAGCTCGGAGAATCGGGCACGAGGGATTCCCAGGGTTGTGAGATATCGAGACACGCGAGGTGAGTCTTCTCACTATACTTTACCTTGAGTATGTAACCAGAGTTATGTGACAGAGTATTTGTATGCTATGTATGATATGAATATGTAACCAGAGTTATGTGACAGAGTATTTGTATGCTATGTCTGATATGTGTTGTACTGCATGATTTCTATGTGATTTATGCTATGCCTGTTTGTAGAGTTGGAACCGAAGGGTTCTTAGAGTTAGAACCTGAGGTTTCACAGAGTTGGGTGCACGGACCCATAGTGTTATAGCCTCGAGTGGCTTATATGTGTTACATGTGTGGTATTTTGGGGAACTCACTAAGCTTCGTGCTTATAGTGTTTGTGTTATGTTGTTTCAGGTTTCTTTCAGTTTCACGGGGCGGCACCGGCTTGATTGTACACACCAGAGAAAGAGTCATATTTTGGAGGATCCTGGTTTTCTATGCAAGTGAAAATGAAGCTATGTTTTGTAATTCAATTATGAATGAGATTTTAAACAAGTGTTCTAAGATTAAACTGATTATTTTAAATGAAAATTTTGTCTTGAAATTTACGGTGTTACAAGTTGGTATCAGAGCCTTGGTTTGAGGGATTCGGATGCACCTTCGGGTAAATCTGGACTCAAACTGAGGAAGTAAGAAAAGTTTTCAAATAAATAGTTTTCTAAAAGTGAATAAGAGTTCAAAGAGAAAGCAAGAAAGAGAAGTGTGTACAATCAGCCAGAGCCCGAACGGTAATTTCCCAGAATACCCTTACTATTGTGTTATGAGATATTTATGATGCACTTTATGAGATATTATTGCATGCTAGAGACAGGCTAGGTATTTCATATCTTAGGACTAGAGTGGCCTGATTTGTGATGCCGTAGCCTAGGACTTGTTGTTATATGTGTTATGCTTTGAGTGTGTGATGAGTGAGAGTATCCAGTTAGGACCCATGAGGGGTAGAGTTACAGAGTTCAGTGGTACTTCCGAGAATGTTCCGAGGAGGTGGAGTTATCACGGAGAGGGAGTCCAATGTATTCTTCGATGCTCGAATGTTGCTTGCTTCGTGCTTTGTGGAACTCTCGATGATGGGAGTCAGCTACCAAGTGAATATGACGATATTCAGGAGGCAGATGGCTGGCATCATTAGGAGCTCTTCAGCAGCTGATAGCAAAGAAGTGGGAGGACAACGGAAGAGCCTAGGGAGTAAACCTAGCCAGATGAGTGTGCTGGCAGAATAGAGAATTTCGCTTGGGAGCGAGCACGCGCGATAGGATTGGTGAAAGAGCAGGTCGAGTAGCTACTTAGGAGCTCTGGGATGGTCCGTGTGGAAAGTATGGGTAGATGTGGCAGGTAGTATGGGCCCGTACTACTGAAAGCAGATGACCCATACTTGATACAGGGAGTATTCTGAAGGTCCTAAAGAGCGGATTGAGGAGTGATGTTATGGTTAGGGTACCATACATCAGAGCGGATTGAGGAGTGATGTTATGGTTCGAGTACCATACATCGGAGCAGATTCAGGAGTGATGTTGTGGTTCGAGCACCATACATCGGAGCAGATTGAGGAGTGATGTTATGGTTGAGTACCATACATCGGCGCAGATTGAGGAGTGATGCTATGGTTGGGGTACCATACACCGGAGCATATTGAGAAGAGAGGTCATGGAATGAGTACCATGGGTTGTAGTGAATGATGCTTGTGATTATCTTGTTATCCGGTCATGATTGATGAGGTAGAGATGGGACGCTATGGGTTTTAGGCCTGTAGACCATGATTGAGTTTGGAGAGGCGTCCCTCGAGAGGGAAGTCGAGTGCCTATCAGAGTATTTTGGTAAGAAGTTAGAGGGAGAGGAGAATTTCGGTCTGAGTTGAGCAATCAGTCGATAGAGGAGAGGTCACCTTCTATGTGGGTGGTGCTATTTATGTTCGTGTGCAAGACACGAGAGGCCTGATGTTTTCGGTTTGGGAGTAAACCCTGCAGGTCGTTATCGGTGATGATTTCTCCCAGAGTATCAGGTAGCATGTGTGCCGCGAGGCAGTGACTTATCATGAGCAGACAGTCAGTTGGGACTGAGGTAATCGAGGACCACACCACACCTATTTGAGAACAGTAGGATGTGTTGTAATGGTATAGTGAGTAACAGTGGGGAGTTCAGTCGAGTTTTGCAGTGTAGAGAGTTTTCATCTATGATGGGAGTGGGTCCCTGTCCTTGGGATAATTCCGGTGTTGGAGCATTGGTTGATTAATTGAGGTGAGAGGTACGATGATTTTGCGGTTCAGTCTATGAGCCAGGGATGTTATTGAGCAGTTGAGATGCCTAGTGCTAGATTGGTATGAGATTTGGAACGACTAGAGGCAGTCGTAATGAGAAGTTCTTGGGGAGTGCATCAGAGGTTCAGAGTATAGCGGGTTGATTGATTTCCTTGAGGGGGAATTATCGGGCGTTGTGTAGCACTTTCCCGGGGCAGGTGCGATTTCGCTGGTGAAAAATAATTGTGGGTTGGTTGTGTGCTAATTGGTGATGGTTCGAACCCTGAGTGGGGGAGAACGGGGTGTAGTACGTAAGAAAGCAGAGATTTATCAAGAGTAGTTATAAGTGGAGTATAGGGATATGCTGTAATAAATCATGAGACCAGAGATGTCGGTGATCGAAGAAAGGGGTCAGAGCGAGTTAATGCGGGAAGTACTTGATGAGAAGGATGAATGTCTCCACGACAGGTGTTTGGTGTTGTTGCAAGAAGATAGAGAATGATTAGACAACCAACTTCCGGGGTCGGTATGCGTATCCTTGTTTGGATTTTGAGCGGCGGGGAAATGGGTTCGGAGAATTATCAGCGTATTTAGTAGCGTTAGCGTTTTCTTGTATTCCAATTGAGAAATTGGATACACCGAGATTGCAATTTGGAAAATGCAGATCTAATTTTGGGGTTCAGAGGAAATATATTATTGTGTCTATATGATGCTTGGGGCAGGAGATCAGTGGTTGTGTCAGGATCTTGTGATGTTCTGTTGGGGCATTCTGAGATATCCGGGTATGATATCTTTATTTCGGAGTTACTCGTGAATCTTGAATTGAATCGATTTGTGGTATATCAGGTATCTATGGATCTAGTGGGAGCCCTTCGAGTATGGGCATCCAGAGAGATTATTTGAGAGAATGGATTTTGCAAGGGTGGGCATTTGTTATGTTGATTGCCTCCAGAGTCTGTGATGGATTTTCGAGTCGAGTATGGGTAGCCACAGATGATAGACTGCGGAGCACGAGCTAGTGGAGTCGGAAGGTGTTGTGATACTGCGGGGAGCCGTAGTACTCACTAGTCAGAGGGTGTTGTGATACTGCGGGGAGCCATAGTACTCACTAGTCAGAGGGTGTGTGATGCTGCGGGGAGCCGTAGTACTCACTAGTCAGAGGGTGTTGTGATACTGCGGGGAGCCGTAGTACTCACTAGTCAGAGGGTGTTGTGATACTGCGGGGAGCCGTAGTACTCACTATTCAGGGGGTGTTGTGATACTACGTGGAGTCGCAGTACTCACTAGATGGCAAGAGAATGTGATGTTGGAATGTTTTCCGAGAAGTGTATGATGTGGAAGAGTTTTGGGCTTGAGTAGCCCTAGTATTGAACCTTTGGGGCATGAATGTTGAACTGGGGGCGTGACTGGGGTCTCCGTCTCTGTTGGGAAATGTAGTGAGATACGCAAGGAATATGCGCAGCAGAAACCAGAGATCAGAGTTGAGACGATCCTCGGTTGGATTGTATTTTTCTCGCATGAGGAAAAGAGGATTTCGTGACTTGCGTGTCACTGGGCCGGGATAGTGGTCACAGGGAGGAAGTTAGTGGGATATTTGGATCATGATATGGGTGATCTTTGGGGGGCTCAGCTGTGCGGCCAAAAGCGGACGCGGTGCTCAGTCTCGAAGAGGGATATGAGAAATGAGCTAGAGTTTATCATTATGATGTCTGAGGACACTTTAGAAAGAGTGAACGATCCAGACGCTCGAAGACATGCTTCGGGCATGTGTATTAGATTTCGGAGGAAGCTGCGGCACATATTTATCCTTGGTTGAGTTGTCCTATATCAACAGCCATCATTAGTGCATTGGTATGCCGCCCTTTGAGCTGTTGTATAGGAGGTGGTGTCGGACCCCCATTTGCTGAGGAGAGATAACGCATGGACCCGAGAGTCCTTGCGAGCAGATCCAGAGCATGTGCGATACATGGAGTAGTGGCAAGGTTGTCAAGTGGATTTCCCTAGGTAAGGGAAGAGAAAGGTATGTAACCCCAAAGGGGGGAAAGTGTTGGTTCACGGAAGTGAAGGTAGTAGTGCGAATGGATGATTTAGAGTATGAGGGTTGAACGTTGTGTCTGTTACAGTGGTATGGAATGACATCATGATGAGGTGTCTGCTGAGGACGTGGAAGGGATTCCGCGGGTGTAGAGCAAGGAGGCTCGGAAGGGATCCTGGGAGAGAATCCTGGACTCTCAGTGTGATTCTGATCAAGGTATTGAGTATGTATCAGTGGTTCATCCTGGGAGGGGGGAATGTTTGAGGATATCATCAGTGTATCGGGTCTTCCAACCTGTGGGTGTTGGGGCTAGTTGAGCATGTGTATGTGATTGCAAGAGGAGAACTCGTGAGAGTTGCACTGAGAGTGAGAATGGGTCTCTCAGTCATTCCGGAATGGATAAAGTGGGCTTTGGATCGGGGATCCAGTGGTTCATGGTTTCCTAACCCTTATGGGTCGAGTGATCGTTGAGATTTAGAGCAGAGTTGCATCTTGGGTAATTCTCGGTTACAGAGAGTGATGGGCAGTACAGAGATCGTGCTTTAGTCGACAGAGCAGATTCAGCAGGTTAGACAGAGGTTATTGACCGCCCAGGGACGACAGAAAAGTTATGCAGACAGACGTCGGTCCGAGCTTGAGTTTCAGGTCGGCGACTTCGTACTCATGAAGGTCTCTCCTTGGGAAGGAGTGCTTCGATTCAGGAAGAGGGGCAAGTTGGGGCCCCGGTATATTGGTCCTTTTCGTGTGATTGCGAGGGTAGGACGGGTGGCCTACCGTTTGGAGTTGCCAACAGAATTGAGTCAGATCCACGACACTTTTCATGTGTCGCAATTGAGAAAGTGTATAGTCGATGAGTCGGCAGTAGTTCCATTAGAGGACATTCAGGTGGATGCGAGCCTGAATTATGCCGAGAGACCAGTGGCCATCAGAGATTGGAAGACCAAGGTTCTGAGGAATAAGGAGATACCTCTGGTGTTAGTTCAGTGGAAGCACCGGAAGAGATCGGAAATGACCTGGGAGCCGGAGCGTGAGATGCGGGAGTAGCATCCAGAGCTATTTTCAGAGTGAGACTTCGAGGGCGAAGTCTAGTTCTAGTGGGGGAGAGTTGTAACAGCCCGGAATTCCAGGTAGTGTTATATTTATGATTTTGGGTGTTTTAAGAGGGGACTCGGCGAGTTGGAGCTCAGACTCGCCGAGTAGGATCGCGGATCTGGTCGCGGGTTCGCGACTGGACTCGGCGAGTCCGGATATGGACTCGGCGAGTCCGTGCTGTTTAGCGAAACCCTAACCGTCCAATTTTGGGACATATATCAGGGGCCTTATGGCCATCATTGTTCATCCTAGTCCTTTGAGAGAAACCCTAATTCGATTGTGAGCATCTGGATCAAGGTAGAAGACCATTATTGCACTTGGAAGTGTTATTTTGCAAGGAGGAGGAGGCTTGGTTAAGGGAACAACAAGAGAAGCCACATTCTGAGGATTGGGGACACAGAGCAACGTTATTCAGGTAATATTTTCGAGTTGCATTCTTCTATGTTGATGTGTATATGGATTTAGGGTTTATTGAACCCTTTTGTGGCTAGATTGAGTGTTTCCTTAGTCCCCCAAGCGATTGGAACCCTATAATGGGACCCTTGGAAGTCCAGAATGTCCCATGCCTGAGCATTTCGGGAATCAATGGAGGTTTTGGATTGGAATCCTTATGCCTTAGGTCAAAATGTAAATTATGAGTCATGGGGTGTATTATGAGCACCGAAATGAGGGCTTTACGTGTTGAACCAGTCTAGGAAGGCCAGACCTATGAGTTGTCGGAGCAGATCTGACCTTAGAAAGCAGTTTGAGCGGTTGCATGGCATGGACTTGCCGGGTCCGATGAACAGACTCGGCGAGTAGCTTGAAGATTAACTGGGACTCGCCGAGTTGTTCTTCAGACTCGGCGAGTTGAGTCGGGGTGGCCCCGCGATTCTTCCAGGAGGAACTCATTGAGTCAAGGGGGGATACTCGACGTGTAGAAATGGAATCTTAGAGAATTTGTGAGAACGTGTAGACTCGCCGAGTTACCCTAGCACTCGCCGAGTCCGGTCAAAGTTGACCATTGACCAGAGTGGACCTGTGTTGACTTCTTAGGGATATTCAACATTAGAGATATAAAGTGTTAGCTAGGGACATGTGATGTTATAGAAGGATTAGAGCTCGGAGAATCGGGCACGAGGGATTCCCAGGGTTGTGAGATATCGAGACACGCGAGGTGAGTCTTCTCACTATACTTTACCTTGAGTATGTAACCAGAGTTATGTGACAGAGTATTTGCATGCTATGTATGATATGAGTATGTAAGCAGAGTTATGTGACAGAGTATTTGTATGCTATGTCTGATATGTGTTGTACTGCATGATTTCTATGTGATTTATGTTGTGCCTGTTTGCAGAGTTGGAACCGAAGGGTTCCTAGAGTTAGAACCTGAGGGTTCACAGAGTTGGGTGCACGGACCCATAGTGTTATAGCCTCGAGTGGCTTATATGTGTTACATGTGTGGTATTTTTGGAAACTCACTAAGTTTCGTGCTTATAGTGTTTGTGTTATGTTGTTTCAGGTTTCTTTCAGTTTCACGGGGCGGCACCGGCTTGATTGTACACACCAGAGAAAGAGTCATATTTTGGAGGATCCTGGTTTTCTATGCAAGTGAAAATGAAGCTATGTTTTGTAATTCAATTATGAATGAGATTTTAAACAAGTGTTCTAAGATTAAACTGATTATTTTAAATGAAAATTTTGTCTTGAAATTTACAGTGTTACATTTATGCTTTATTTTATTTAAACAAAAAGAAAATTCAAAATCATACCAAACAGTTACCAAAATCTGTGAAACTTATTGAGATCTCATCGTTTACATTATGGGTCATTCAAGAATTTACCTCGGATTTATAGACCTCAAAAAGTATTTTATATGAATTATTGCCTTATTTTATTGCAACAATAATAATAATTCGAGAAAAATGAATTATTTTCTGAAACTTTGTAGAACTACTCATTTTGTTGGTGAATTTTGGTAAAAATCAGATTTGATCAGAAAAGAAGTTTTAGATATTTGTTTGGGAATAAATCATTCATTAAAATATTTGAAAGCTTTTAACAACAAACTTTTATAATCAACCATCTAAGCTTGAAGATAAGCACATGCATGTTTTTTTGAAAGCCATTCATGAGTTTGAAATGGTCAAAATCATTTTGGAAAGCAAACTTAGGGTGCATGTGGTATTTTCCACTAAAACTTTTAGAAAAGTGCATTTCCATGATTTTAACTTAGGTTTAGGTCATGAGACTTCACCATCTACAACATGCATGTTGTTTTTGGGTGAAACTCTACCACCATCATCATCAAAACCATGAGTGTGTGTGTGTGTGTGTGTATGTTTATATGTCCATCATCTTTTATTAAAACGAAGTAGAAGATGGAGAAAATCCAAGAAAAATAGTAACCTTTGTAGGTATAATGAAATAGAAATCGATTTTACCTTCAAGAACACCACAAGATGATGAAGATTTCAAGTTTGAGTATTGTTCTTGGGTCCTATTTTCTGGAAATTTTGTGGTTTAGAGGGTAGAGAAGAGAGAAATGAAGTGGTGAAGGTAGAGAGAAATGAGAGAGAATGAAGGAGAAGGTGGAGTCAAAGAGAAGAAAAAGTGATTATGTTTATTTTGGGAAGAGAGGGAGTGTCTTGGGAGAGGGGAGGACGAAATCTAGGGTGAGTGAGGCTTCCTCTCTCTTGTTTCTTTTAAAAAATTCAAATCTTTTATAAAAATATTCAACTTTTGATCAAATGTGCACCTTAACCTAGTTTTATGCATAAAACTCTTGATTTTTGACTTATAAATCACGGGTAAATGTTAATAACTTGATTTTTAGTTTCCTTGATTTTATTTAATAATAATTATTATGATAAGATAATATTATATGGTTCTTAATTATTTTTATAGGATTTTTAAGGATAAAGTTTATAAATATCAGTTTTTTATGGCTTTTAGGGTTTTTGAGTTTAATACATCTTTGGATATCAAAATAAATTGAATCTTTAAGAATTCAAATTAGTTTGTGTTTCCTAATCTTATTGAAGTTAGAAATAAGGTTTGTAATTTATTTTTATTGGTTTATTGCCATTCTATGTAGTGATTCCAAAGTTTACGCGAAATGGAAGAATCAAGTATACTAGTCTTAGTTTTCAACTTTGACTTAAGTTCCAACGAGACTTGGACCTAATTTCTACTACTAGGTCAAATTCATGATGTGTGTACATGATTCATGAAAAGGTGTTCAAGTCAAGGAATGACTCGAATTTGAATAGTTGTTAGAGTTAAAGTAACTATAGAAGTCATGTATGAATGTGGAATCTAAGTACATTATCCTTCAATTCTACTTGTTTCTCAATTTCTAGTAGGTTATAACTTATCTTCTAGTTACTAAGTCTAGTATGTGTCGTGCCTACATGTCCAACTATGTTTATCAATTCTTGAACCAACACGAATTTTGACGGTGTCACAGTCTCCCCTAGTTGGAAGAATTTCGTCCCAAAATTCAATTCGTGACCTAATTTATTAGAACTCAGCCGAATACAATTGTATAGTTGGAGAGGTGGTGACATGAAAAGCTCTTTGATTATTTTGGGTGAATTCCAAAAGGGAAGAGCCCAATTCTTTATCTATAATCAAATTAATGTTTCCCTAATTCAAGTTCTACAATCTAGATTTTGGGAAAATAGGATCATGGAAGTCATGACCCAACCATGATGACCTCGTACAAAATGATTTTCCAGTTAGATATTATCTAACTTAAAAGAGCATTATAAGTCTTTGTTGAAGCACCAAGTGCATTGAGCGTTAAGTCTGCATTGATCTTTAGGTGGCCTCCTAAATCAACACTAAGTGTGAATTTTCCGCCTGATAAAGAAGAGATTAGGAACTATTTGTTCACTTCCCTGTTGGCTATTAAATATGGAAAATATATATACCGAAATAAGAAAGGGTAGCACGAACGAAAGGGAAGCGATCAAGGATAATTTCCTAAAGATACGTACTAAGGGTAGGCAATAAAGTTTTGGTACATCTCAAATGTAAAGGCTATTTAAGTCCCGTCTACCAAAGAAATTACAAAAAGGCCAAAAAATTCTGAAGCTATATTTACTACTACTATTACTCTTGCTACAATAAAACTTTATTCGAAGAACAAATATATTTAGAGATTCATTATTGCAAATGGGGTGATGAAAGTTTATGATAAATTAAATCACATTGTGTATATAGGATTTGAGTGTTTAGAAATGATAAGTAATCTCACTATTATCAAAATGTGTAATAATTTCAAGAAATGAAGATACATGTGTAGCGATCAAACGAAGTAGTAAAATAATATAAAGATTAATTAAGGTTAAATGTTTAAGTCAGGACAAATTCAAGTTTACGAGTCAAAATATTTATGAAAATAAGGTTGAGAGTTTAGGAACTCAAGGAAAATTGCAAAGTAGAATGTTATTTAAGAAAGGTGTAAAAATGTCGATCATCGAAAACAATGCATTCTTAGTTTAGTGTTATTATAAAAACAATCATTTAGAGAATAGATAATCATAAAATTCAAAATTTTTAATGTACTTAAAGAAAATACGAAACATAACGAAACATATCCTTCATATATACTTTCCAGATATAGAAAAATGATAAGCACAAGGGTATTCATCTTGTGTATTAATTATAAGGAAAAATACAATGAAAATTGCATTTTAAATCAAGTTTCTGAATTTAGAACAAAAGAGCAAATGTAAATAAGAATTACTTATGTCCAGTAGATTTTAAAATAAAAACAAAATGTATATGATAAAAGGCGTATATGAATATATCAAAGTTGACTAAATCAAAATTATGCCTCAAGACAATACACATGTTAATCGCTCAGATTGATAAGGATAGACTGATAGTCTGTATATATGCGTGGTAACATGGTACCAAGAGAAGGAAAATAAACAAAAACAAAGTGAGACCATGTATTGTGTTATTATTAGGAGTGTGCAAGATCTCAAATCAGACAGAGAAAAAGAAATGAAGTTTGGGGAAAGAAAAGGAAGGTAGCAGCAATGATTACTATTGTTAAAATTTTAAGATCAATAACTTTATGTAGATTTAAAACTAGGATGAGATGTAATTTGAACTTCAATCCTTGATGTATGTTGATCATTAAATAGAAATGTGGAAGTTTTAAAGTGTTCGCTAAAAATCATGAGTTATCTATTAAGTTAAACTCCATTTGTGAAAAAGAAGAAACACTAAAACCGGTAATCGAAAATTCGACAGTTTTGACCTTTTAGAGTAGATTCCAAGAATGGTAAAATGCATAAGGTAAAGGCTCAACTTATTTAGAAGAATAATTGTACATTGTTGAAAGTCTGCCACTAGAAATTTAAAACTGAACACTAAGTTTTGCAATACTATAAATTTATTAAACTTTATAGGTTATAAAACTAATATGAAATTAAAATAAACAAATGAGGTGTGCTGGAAATTTAGGAATTATAGATATCTTAGAAGCATGTGTGAAGTAGAAAGTTGCAAAAATATCATACTGCATTTCAAGAAAACACATTTAAGTAAAGTACAATGCCTAAATGAGAAAGTGGTCAAAATGTCAAAACAAAAGTGGTTTGAAGATCCGATGAAGCTTTTAACCATGTCATGATCATCGATGTCATATATTTAAGTTTTATAAAATAAACTTTCAACACTTTTATAAAAGCAAATGTTTCTAAGCTTTTCAAAATGGTTTATATGCCCATAAAAGCACATTTATCCATTGAAATGGATTTCAAATGAAATTGAAATAGCAATGTTAAAAACAATATTGGTTAAATTGAGTTTTGATGAAAAGTGTTAAGTTAAAGCAAGTTATCAACAAATTTTTAGCGAGAATATGGCTTACATTGTTAGGAAAGCTCTAGTAAGTAGTATGAAGTGGTTATAAAGTATTTTATCGATGATAAGTAAAACCGATGAAGCGAAATCACTTTTCAATGGAAGATGATTACTATTAAGTTAAACTAGGATGAGATGTAATTTGAACTTCAATCCTTGATGTATGTTGATCATTAAATAGAAATGTGGAAGTTTTAAAGTGTTCGCTAAAAATCATGAGTTATCTATTAAGTTAAACTCCATTTGTGAAAAAGAAGAAACACTAAAACCGGTAATCGAAAATTCGACAGTTTTGACCTTTTAGAGTAGATTCCAAGAATGGTAAAATGCATAAGGTAAAGGCTCAAATTATTTAGAAGAATAATTGTACATTGTTGAAAGTCTGCCACTAGAAATTTAAAACTGAACACTAAGTTTTGCAATACTATAAATTTATTAAACTTTATAGGTTATAAAACTAATATGAAATTAAAATAAACAAATGAGGTGTGCTGGAAATTTAGGAATTATAGATATCTTAGAAGCATGTGTGAAGTAGAAAGTTGCAAAAATATCATACTGCATTTCAAGAAAACACATTTAAGTAAAGTACAATGCCTAAATGAGAAAGTGGTCAAAATGTCAAAACAAAAGTGGTTTGAAGATCCGATGAAGCTTTTAACCATGTCATGATCATCGATGTCATATATTTAAGTTTTATAAAATAAACTTTCAACACTTTTATAAAAGCAAATGTTTCTAAGCTTTTCAAAATGGTTTATATGCCCATAAAAGCACATTTATCCATTGAAATGGATTTCAAATGAAATTGAAATAGCAATGTTAAAAACAATATTGGTTAAATTGAGTTTTGATGAAAAGTGTTAAGTTAAAGCAAGTTATCAACAAATTTTTAGCGAGAATATGGCTTACATTGTTAGGAAAGCTCTAGTAAGTAGTATGAAGTGGTTATAAAGTATTTTATCGATGATAAGTAAAACCGATGAAGCGAAATCACTTTTCAATGGAAGATGATTACTATTAAGTTAAACTAGGATGAGATGTAATTTGAACTTCAATCCTTGATGTATGTTGATCATTAAATAGAAATGTGGAAGTTTTAAAGTGTTCGCTAAAAATCATGAGTTATCTATTAAGTTAAACTCCATTTGTGAAAAAGAAGAAACACTAAAACCGGTAATCGAAAATTCGACAGTTTTGACCTTTTAGAGTAGATTCCAAGAATGGTAAAATGCATAAGGTAAAGGCTCAAATTATTTAGAAGAATAATTGTACATTGTTGAAAGTCTGCCACTAGAAATTTAAAACTGAACACTAAGTTTTGCAATACTATAAATTTATTAAACTTTATAGGTTATAAAACTAATATGAAATTAAAATAAACAAATGAGGTGTGCTGGAAATTTAGGAATTATAGATATCTTAGAAGCATGTGTGAAGTAGAAAGTTGCAAAAATATCATACTGCATTTCAAGAAAACACATTTAAGTAAAGTACAATGCCTAAATGAGAAAGTGGTCAAAATGTCAAAACAAAAGTGGTTTGAAGATCCGATGAAGCTTTTAACCATGTCATGATCATCGATGTCATATATTTAAGTTTTATAAAATAAACTTTCAACACTTTTATAAAAGCAAATGTTTCTAAGCTTTTCAAAATGGTTTATATGCCCATAAAAGCACATTTATCCATTGAAATGGATTTCAAATGAAATTGAAATAGCAATGTTAAAAACAATATTGGTTAAATTGAGTTTTGATGAAAAGTGTTAAGTTAAAGCAAGTTATCAACAAATTTTTAGCGAGAATATGGCTTACATTGTTAGGAAAGCTCTAGTAAGTAGTATGAAGTGGTTATAAAGTATTTTATCGATGATAAGTAAAACCGATGAAGCGAAATCACTTTTCAATGGAAGATGATTACTATTAAGTTAAACTAGGATGAGATGTAATTTGAACTTCAATCCTTGATGTATGTTGATCATTAAATAGAAATGTGGAAGTTTTAAAGTGTTCGCTAAAAATCATGAGTTATCTATTAAGTTAAACTCCATTTGTGAAAAAGAAGAAACACTAAAACCGGTAATCGAAAATTCGACAGTTTTGACCTTTTAGAGTAGATTCCAAGAATGGTAAAATGCATAAGGTAAAGGCTCAAATTATTTAGAAGAATAATTGTACATTGTTGAAAGTCTGCCACTAGAAATTTAAAACTGAACACTAAGTTTTGCAATACTATAAATTTATTAAACTTTATAGGTTATAAAACTAATATGAAATTAAAATAAACAAATGAGGTGTGCTGGAAATTTAGGAATTATAGATATCTTAGAAGCATGTGTGAAGTAGAAAGTTGCAAAAATATCATACTGCATTTCAAGAAAACACATTTAAGTAAAGTACAATGCCTAAATGAGAAAGTGGTCAAAATGTCAAAACAAAAGTGGTTTGAAGATCCGATGAAGCTTTTAACCATGTCATGATCATCGATGTCATATATTTAAGTTTTATAAAATAAACTTTCAACACTTTTATAAAAGCAAATGTTTCTAAGCTTTTCAAAATGGTTTATATGCCCATAAAAGCACATTTATCCATTGAAATGGATTTCAAATGAAATTGAAATAGCAATGTTAAAAACAATATTGGTTAAATTGAGTTTTGATGAAAAGTGTTAAGTTAAAGCAAGTTATCAACAAATTTTTAGCGAGAATATGGCTTACATTGTTAGGAAAGCTCTAGTAAGTAGTATGAAGTGGTTATAAAGTATTTTATCGATGATAAGTAAAACCGATGAAGCGAAATCACTTTTCAATGGAAGATGATTACTATTAAGTTAAACTAGGATGAGATGTAATTTGAACTTCAATCCTTGATGTATGTTGATCATTAAATAGAAATGTGGAAGTTTTAAAGTGTTCGCTAAAAATCATGAGTTATCTATTAAGTTAAACTCCATTTGTGAAAAAGAAGAAACACTAAAACCGGTAATCGAAAATTCGACAGTTTTGACCTTTTAGAGTAGATTCCAAGAATGGTAAAATGCATAAGGTAAAGGCTCAAATTATTTAGAAGAATAATTGTACATTGTTGAAAGTCTGCCACTAGAAATTTAAAACTGAACACTAAGTTTTGCAATACTATAAATTTATTAAACTTTATAGGTTATAAAACTAATATGAAATTAAAATAAACAAATGAGGTGTGCTGGAAATTTAGGAATTATAGATATCTTAGAAGCATGTGTGAAGTAGAAAGTTGCAAAAATATCATACTGCATTTCAAGAAAACACATTTAAGTAAAGTACAATGCCTAAATGAGAAAGTGGTCAAAATGTCAAAACAAAAGTGGTTTGAAGATCCGATGAAGCTTTTAACCATGTCATGATCATCGATGTCATATATTTAAGTTTTATAAAATAAACTTTCAACACTTTTATAAAAGCAAATGTTTCTAAGCTTTTCAAAATGGTTTATATGCCCATAAAAGCACATTTATCCATTGAAATGGATTTCAAATGAAATTGAAATAGCAATGTTAAAAACAATATTGGTTAAATTGAGTTTTGATGAAAAGTGTTAAGTTAAAGCAAGTTATCAACAAATTTTTAGCGAGAATATGGCTTACATTGTTAGGAAAGCTCTAGTAAGTAGTATGAAGTGGTTATAAAGTATTTTATCGATGATAAGTAAAACCGATGAAGCGAAATCACTTTTCAATGGAAGATGATTACTATTAAGTTAAACTAGGATGAGATGTAATTTGAACTTCAATCCTTGATGTATGTTGATCATTAAATAGAAATGTGGAAGTTTTAAAGTGTTCGCTAAAAATCATGAGTTATCTATTAAGTTAAACTCCATTTGTGAAAAAGAAGAAACACTAAAACCGGTAATCGAAAATTCGACAGTTTTGACCTTTTAGAGTAGATTCCAAGAATGGTAAAATGCATAAGGTAAAGGCTCAAATTATTTAGAAGAATAATTGTACATTGTTGAAAGTCTGCCACTAGAAATTTAAAACTGAACACTAAGTTTTGCAATACTATAAATTTATTAAACTTTATAGGTTATAAAACTAATATGAAATTAAAATAAACAAATGAGGTGTGCTGGAAATTTAGGAATTATAGATATCTTAGAAGCATGTGTGAAGTAGAAAGTTGCAAAAATATCATACTGCATTTCAAGAAAACACATTTAAGTAAAGTACAATGCCTAAATGAGAAAGTGGTCAAAATGTCAAAACAAAAGTGGTTTGAAGATCCGATGAAGCTTTTAACCATGTCATGATCATCGATGTCATATATTTAAGTTTTATAAAATAAACTTTCAACACTTTTATAAAAGCAAATGTTTCTAAGCTTTTCAAAATGGTTTATATGCCCATAAAAGCACATTTATCCATTGAAATGGATTTCAAATGAAATTGAAATAGCAATGTTAAAAACAATATTGGTTAAATTGAGTTTTGATGAAAAGTGTTAAGTTAAAGCAAGTTATCAACAAATTTTTAGCGAGAATATGGCTTACATTGTTAGGAAAGCTCTAGTAAGTAGTATGAAGTGGTTATAAAGTATTTTATCGATGATAAGTAAAACCGATGAAGCGAAATCACTTTTCAATGGAAGATGAAGATGTAAGGAATAAGTATATTGGTGTAGCTAGTCGTACCTAAATACTAAGGAGAGTACAATACGAGTCTAAGGCGAGTACCGGTGTCTTTTCCCCAAAATACAGGGCAAGAAAAATTGTTTATAAAATGTTTTATGGTGTCAATGCAGTTTCCGACCTTTTATAGAGGTCAAAGGGATATCCTATCTTAAGTTTTAAGCTCAAGGTGGAAACTACCTCAAGTTAAATTTGTAGCGTAGTAGAGAAGTCTCATGTATCAGTAGCAATGGGTTAAATTGTCGTGTCTCCTCATGAGTTGAATCGGGAATGCTCGCAATTGGTATTCTTGTGACTATTCGTGGCAACTCATATACCTCCTAAGACGATGCTCCAATTGTCTCCCGTGTCGGTATTGGAACGATTTCCTAGTCGTAAATCTAGTACAAGGTGATGAAGAGGTATTGAGGAATAATTGGTATAGGTTTCGACTTAAGATTATTACTAGTGTGTGTCTAGCTACTACCCTTACATCTAAAGTCAATAAATACCGAGGAATACTCATTCTTAGTACTAAGTGCATTGCTCCTAGAGTGGCTAGTGATATAACCTAAGTGGTTAACCTAGCACTTGACAAGGGATAAGAATATTTCCAAATAAAGGCATTGTTATAAAACTGCACTTAGTTGTAAGTGTATGTAGATGAATACCTATCATATGAAATGCCCGCACGCACACCGAAAAAATTTCATTTTCAAAATTTTATGTTGAAAATTGTATTGAACATAATTCTACTATAATCGTTTCCAGCCTCACATTTGATGGGTTTTATACAAACAATCCTATGTGTCCATGCAAAACTAGATTTGGATTTGTGTTTTTTCTATTAGATACAAAACTTTATAGATTGCAATAAGAACCCTAGCATGCACCTAGGTATTTCGAAATCTATGTAGTAGAAGTGATTACATACCTCTTGTTGTTATATTACAATAACAACACAAATCTTCAATCTCTTAGTCTTGAAAGCAAGTACCGCAAGCGTAGTACCTCTAATGGCTCGCAAACACCACATGCAAATGGAGAGGCAAGATAGAGAGAGGGGAGAGCAAGGAAATCGGATATAAGCCTTCTAGGGATCAAGTGGCCAATTTCCTAAGGCCTAAGGGGTCTTTATATAGGGTATAGATTAGGGTTTCAGTCCTTATCCTTATCTAGTTGCTTGCTCACCAAGCAACCCAAAAGATAAGCCTAGAAGTCTTATCCTTGGACGAATTCTAAGGCCCTATCACCTTGAATTCGTCCACCCTATCCATAGGGCATCCATTGCCCTAAATTGCAACTATCACATAATTACAATTTACCCCTCTAGTTTAATTAATTACATTTGATCACAAAATCAATTCTTCATTAATTATTGACCAAGAAAATATGATTTCTATTTTAATATATTATTCTTATAATATATTAATAACTCATAATGACCTCTTTCTCTATTATTTCTCCAGCCAAGTTGCTTTGGTGAAGGCAACCCAAAAGGACCATGCACAACCGGGTCAAGTACTTACCAAATACGGTTACAGGCTTAGACACTAATCCAACAGTCTCCCACTTGGATAAGTCTAGTAACCACAAATGCAAGTATAACTCAATTAGCAATCATAGCTCTCAAAGACGCTGTCGAACTCTGATCTTATCAGTAACCTGTCCTTTAGATATGGGATCGTAGAGTCCTCTATTTTAGATATCGTGCGGACAATCTCATGGAACATAGTCATACTTATTGTCCTGTAGATTGTTTCTTGATATCGGATTCATTTAACATAGAACATAATTGAACACATCAATTCAGTCCTGACCGGGCCCGACACATAAGTCAAGTCAAATCATCGAGGGGCCCTGATATCGCTTTTACCCTCGTAGGATAAAAGAAACAGATAAACTTCGACTCATATGCATTTACTACTCACTAATCAAATTATACACAACAATGCATTTTATCACATCAATTTACTGATGCAGTTTCACATTATCAATGTACTATCAATTAGCAAACAATAAATCATATATCTTGGTTTTAAGACTATATGAGATTATCGTCTTGCGATCACTCGTGGAAATATCCATGAAGTGATTCCAGCAAGCGCATGTTTATTCCAATGCTCAAAACTCATTTATAAGCACTCATAAACGTTGTAACATACCTTTGTTATGTCTAATACCTTTCAGACAATCTACACACCAATTCATGGTAGTCTTCATTCATACCTACTTCCAACATATGAACGACTGTGGACCGTTTGAATAATTCGATTATTCTTAATTAACTCAATTATTCAGGAACTCAAAACATGCAAAGCAAAATAATAGTTAAACAATCAACATAAGACAGTGACTGTACTAATAAATAATACTCCTTTATTTAATCATCAAATGTCAATTAAATTTATCTATTACACATTTCTGAACTATCTAATCCAAACTAACATTGTCCTTCAGCCCAATGCTCCTAGCGTGCTGCAAGTGCTTAACCCTACTCAGTCCCTTCGAAAAACGGATCTGATGGGTTATCCTCTAACAATATCCTCTTAACTAAGAGGAGTCCTTCTTCTACCTGGTGTGTAATAAAGTGATATTTTTTGTCGATATGTCGAGATCTACCATGATCCCTTGGTTCCTTGGTCAAGGAAACCGCTCCTTCATTATCACAGAAAGTTTCCATAGGATCCTTTATGGCAGGTACAACTCCAAGGTCTCCAATGAATTTCTTCAACCATATTGCCTCCTTTGATGCTTCGTTCGCTGCAATGTACTCTGATTCGCACGTTGAATCAGCTACGGTTTCTTGCGTGGAACTTTTCCAAGTCACTGCTCCTCCATTAAGGGTAAAGACCCAGCCCGACTGTGAACGGTAGTTTTCCCTATCAGTCTGGAAGTTGGCGTCACTAGACGCTCGCACCTTTAAGTCATCACTCCCTCCGACAACTAGAAACCATTCCTTGGTCCTCCAAAGGTACTCAAGGATATTCTTGACTACGGTCCAATGTGCTCTGCCAGGGTTCCCTTGATATCTACTGACCATGCTCAAAGCAAAGGCCACATCAGGGCGAGTACAAGCCATAGCATACATGATTGAGCCAACTATAGAAGTGTAAGGTACTCAGCTCATCTCTGCTATCTCAGCTTTGGTACTCGGACTTTGAGTCTTACTCAATTTGGCATTACTTTGTAACGGTAATTCTCCTTTCTTCAAGTTTTCCATACTAAAACGTTTTATCACCTTGTCCAAGTAAGTATTCTGACTAAGTCCTATTAGTCTCTTACTTCGCTTTCTCACTATCCTTATTCCCAAAATATAGGAAGCCTCTCCGAGGTCCTTCATAGCGAAGTACTTCCTGAGCCAGGACTTAACCTCCTGCAGAGTCGGGATGTCGTTTCCTATGAGTAGTATGTCATCAACATACAAAACGAGGAAGCTAACTATACTCCCACTATCCTTGACATACACACAAGATTCATCTTCGCTTCATAGAAATCCAAACTCTTTGACTTTCTCATTGAAGCAAAGATTCCATCTGCGAGATGCTTGCTTAATTCCATAAATGGACTTCTCAAGCTTGCACACTCTATTGGGATGCTTCGTATCAACAAAACCCTCTGGCTGAGCCATGTAAACATCATCAACTAACTTCCCATTAAGGAAAGCGGTTTTGACATCCATTTGCCATATTTCATAATCATGAAATGCACTAATGGCTAGCATCACCCTAATAGACTTCATTTTAGCAACTAGTGAGAAGGACTCATCATAGTCAACTCTGGGAGTTTGAGTAAAGCCCTTCGCAACCAATCGCGCCTTACACGTGTACACATTCCCATCCATGTCGATCTTCTTCTTAAAGATCTACTTGCACCCAACTGTCTTACGTCCTGGAACATGGTCAACCAAATTCCAAACATGGTTGTCATACATGGACTGAATCTCGCTGTCCATCGCCTCTTTCCATTTTGCAGACTTCGGGCCTGCCATGGCTTCCTTATAGTTGTTAGGTTCATCTTGATTTACTAGTGTACTATCACTAATATACGTGTCCCCTTCGGTAGTAATATGAAAACCATACAACTGGGGTTGAACTCTAACTCTTTCGAAACGTCTAAGAGGTAAGGACTCGTCAATTGGTTCAACCGGAGTTTCCTCCTCGGGTTGAGCGCCAGCGTTAGAGGTTCCTTCATCACTCGACTCTTGAATCTCTTCAAGATTGATTTTCCTCCCACTGTCTCCTTGGCTTATGAGTTCTCGCTCTCAGAAAACCCCTCTCCTCGCAATGAAGAAAACATTGTCACTCGGTCTATAGAAGATCTATCCAAAGAATTTATGCGGGTAGCCAATGAAAATACATCGCTCACTACGAGGTTCGAGCTTGTTGTGAGTCTCCCGTCTTACGAAAGCCTCGTAGCCCTAAACCTTGATATGTGCCAACGAGGGAGCTTTCCTTGTCCACATCTCTTGAGGTGTTTTGGAAACCTTCTTTGTAGGGACTAAGTTAAGAATATGGGCGGCAGTCTCTAAGGCATACCCCCAGAATGAGATAGGTAGTAAAGAACGACTCATCATGGAACGAACCATGTCCAACAGGGTTTGATTACGCCTCTTAGCCATACCATTCAACTGTGTTGTCCTAGGCGGCATCAATTGCAAAATTATTCCGCATTCCTTGAGATAGTCGTGGAATTCAAGACTTAGGTACTCTCCTCCTCAATCGGATCGAAGCATCTTGATTTTACTGCCCAATTGATTCTTCACTTCTTGTTTAAACTCTTTGAACTTTTCAAAGGTTTCTGATGTGTGCTTGATTAAGTAAATATACCCATATCTAGTATAATCATCGGTGAAAGTCACATAGAAGCGGTTTGCATCCCTTGTGGTGGATCTAAAGGGCCCATACACATCAGTGTGTATGAGATCCAATAAACCCTCACCTCTCTCACAAGTTCCAGTGAAGGGTGACATGGTCATCTTTCCAAGTAAACAAGACTCGCACACGTCATCGTCCCTAAGGTCGAATGACTCCAGCACTCCATCCTTTTGGAGTTGGGCTATGCATTTCTTGTTGACATGTCCAAGACGACAATGCCACAAGCATGATTTGTCCATACTATTGGAAGAATCCACACATAATACATCATTTCCGAGGTTATCTCCAACCATAAATATTTCGTAAATTCCATTACAAGGCAATGCTTCAAAATATAAAACACCATTTAGATAAGCACAAATCTAACCATTCTCATTATTAAACGAATATCTAAATCCTTGTCTAAACAGCCCATGAAATGAAATGATGTTTCTTGCCATATCTGGCGAATAGCCACAATTATTTAAATCTAAACCCAATCCATTACTAAGCGCTAGAAAATACACTCCAATCTTGGTGACCGACGACGATCTTCTATTCCCCATGATTAGATTTATTCTTCCATGCTCCACATCCCTATCTCTTCTTAGTCCCTCCAAATTAGAACATATGTGAAAACCACATCCTGTATCAAGAACCCAAGAAATAGCATGTTATAAATCATTAGATTTAATTGTGTAAATACCTGCAAAAGGACGGCTTGATCTTCCCATCCTTGATGGGTTGCAGATATTCCAGGTAGCTTCTCTTCCAATTCCCTATTTTGTGGCAGTGGTGGCACTCTACCTCCTTTGGGTTTGAGTTGGGCTTGGCAGAACCAACTTTGGTTCCACTAGAAGAGGTACCATCTTGGGGAGTTCCCTTGTGGTGGCTTTTTGAAGGAGCCTTCCTCTTCTTGCCTTTCCATTGCCCAATGGCTAAAACAGGTGCAGCGGGTGGAGTGGGAGTTAATGCAACATACTTTTCCTTGAGGTTGCTCTCAGTAGTCTTAAGGAGCCCTTGGAGTTTGCTTACGGTGACCTCATTTTTGTTCATGTGGTAGGTCATCCTAAATTGGTTGTAGCACGAGGGCAAGGAGTGAAGAATGATGTTGATTGCCAAATCTTCCCCAAAGTTAACATTTAACTTGCAAAGACGATCAACATACCTATGCATCTTTTGCAAATGCGAGGTTAGGGATTCTCCACTTCCCATATTAGCGGTGATCATGTTGGTGATGATCTCATAGCGCTCTTGCCTTGCGCTTTGGTGGTACCTCTCCAACAAATCTTGGTGCATTTCGTACGGATACATGTCCTCATAGGACTTTTGGAGTTCAAGGTTCATTGTGGCTAGCATGATCCAATGAACTTTCGTTGCATCACGCTCATGGGTCTCAAAGATGGCCATTTCTTCGGGAGTAGCGATTTCCCGATTGATCTTTTCAAGCTTCTCGTCAAGGACATATTCTTTGTCCTCGTAACGAGCAATCATGCGAATGTATCTTAACCATTCGTTGAAATTCGATCCGTCAAACGTCACCTTTTGACATAGGCTCATTAGTGAGAATGAACCAGCAGCGATGTTGTTGGATTTTGCGTTAGACATCTGCAAATAGAAAGGAACAAAGTTTGATTAGAATTGAATCCCTAATTAAACACCCAAAATGAAAAATTAGGGCTAGGATCCAACAACATTATTTTCCTATTAGAAAAGGGATGCCGTAATCCAACATGCAAATAACTTGGAGGTAAGTGAAGAACGATTCACTAATTCTTCACCATGAAAAACATAAAAGGTTTAGCTTTTAAATGTATTGAGAATTCCTAGATTCCTTTTGAAATTCATTGAACTTTTCAATGGCATGTTTAAATCTCGATATGCCCCTCTCGTTTGTGACTAGGATGCCGAGGATCACAAAGCGGGTGTGAATAACCATGAAAATGTACATGGTGCCCTCATTGTTACAGTCACCTATTCGATGTGCCGGTTAACCACACACGCTCCATCGAACTATGACAAACAATGAGTCACCCTTTGCCACCTTTGCTTAGAACCAATTAGTGTGCCAGTTAACCACACACGCTCCACTAACATCTTAGCAAGGGTGCAAAGTGTAATTTAATGGGATTGCATCAATTCACTTTTTCCTAAAGTAACTAGGATTGGGAATTTTGTAAAAACGTTTAGTTACTTTATATAGATTCATTATACGTATTAATGAAGAGTGGATTGCCCAATCCTACCCGTTCGGCTAACGAACCTCCACAAACCAAGGAAGCGGTAGGTAAGAGTGGATACCCATTAAATGGCCATTTTATAGGCCATAACCTTATACCCCCTTATAGATTGGCTTCGCGAATGAGGCCTACTAACGGTAAGACTAGCATTTTAGTTGTACATATATATATATATATATATATATATATATATATATATATATATATATATATATATATATTAATCCTGTAATAATATAATAGTATAGGGTGTATTTTAAACATTTTAAAATACTAGGGTTTTAATTTCAATTTAAAATTTTCGAAATTTATAACCTTTAAATTAAAATTTTAAATACTAAAACTCTTGGTTTAATAATTATCTAAATTAAACAATTAATTTGAATTACTAAATCATAAACGATTGTCTTAAATTAAACAATTAATTTTATCCTAATCCCTTAAATCCCTCTAGGTTTCGAAAATCATGGGATGGGATAATTCAAAATCTTTAATTACCATATTTAACCATTAAAAGATAATTACAAGATATGGGATTATCTAAATCCCTAAAATTAAGGATCTTATCTTGGGGAGGAGGCATATTTCGAAAATCCTAGGGTTTGCAAACCCTAGATTTTGAAATCTTGGGCAAAAAGGAAAGGGTTTGAAAACCCTTATCAAAAAATTTGAAAACTAGGGTTCCAGAACCCTAATTTCGAAATCCTTGCCTCCTAAGGTTTATTGGCCATAAACCCTAATGTGTCAAATTCATACAATTGTATAATTCTAATTGAAAACAATTTAGCCATAAGCTTTGATACCACTGACGGGTTTTATACAAACAATCCTATGTGTCCATGCAACCCTAGATTTGGATCTATGTTTTCTCTATTAGATACACAACTTTATAGATTGCAAGAAGAAACCTAGCATGAACCGAGGTATTTCGAAATCTATGTAGTAGAAGTGATTACATACCTCTTGTTGTTATATTGTAATAACAACACAAATCTTCAATCTCTTAGTCTTGAAAGCAAGTACCACAAGCGTAGTACCTCTAATGGCTCACAAACACCACAAGCAAATGGATAGGCAAGAAAGAGAGAGGGGAGAGGCAGGAAATCGGATCTAAGCCTTCTAAGGATCAAGTGGCCGATTTCCTAAGGCCTAAGGGGTCTTTATATAGGGTATAGATTAAGGTTTCAGTCCTTATCCTTATCTAGTTGCTTGCCCACCAAGCAACTCATAAGATAAACCTAGAAGCCTTATCCTTGGACGAATTCTAAGGTCCTATCACCTTGAATTCTTCCACCCTATCTATAGGGCATCCATTGCCCTAATTTGCAACTATCTCATAATTACAATTTATCCCCTCTAGTTTAATTACTTACATTTGATCACAAAATCAATTCTTAATTAATTATTGACCAATAATAATTAAAAAAAATATGATTTCTCCTTTATTATATTATTCTTATAATATATTAATAAATATAATAACCTCTTTCTCTATTATTTCTCCAGTTAAGTTGCTTTGGTGAAGGCAACCCAAAATGACCATGCACAACCGGGTCAAGTACTTACCAAATACGGTTACAGGCTTAGACACTAATCCAACAACATTAACTTTCCTTAGTTAAGAATAGTTGGCCAGGCTATACTTAATTAAAATCCAATAATGCGTACTCGAATTAGTTATACCAGTAGTATGTTCAGTATTTTTAAAATTGTTTTGAAACTTTTTGGCTATAGTTGTGGTCCTCCAAAGGAAAACATGTATTCTCTATAACCTTCGGCTTTATTTCCATATTTGTCACACCCCGTTAAAGCGGAAACACGAGGCATGTCAGTATAAAGGGTATCATAGCGAAAGTTAAATGACAACACCAACCATAGTATTAATAAGTATTACAATTTACAACGTGTTTGAACATATTTTAAAAGAAATTACAATGCAATTGAAATACAAGCCATATGAATGCTCCTAAAAGTGATGTGTCCCTAAGTGCCATCCTATACACGAGTTCTTGAAAAAGCATGTAAAACGATCGGTCAACTACCGAGATAGCTGATGACTACTCACGGGTTAAAAATAATATTGTTTCCATGAATCATAATCAAAGTTTTAATAGAAGTTTCCATGAATAAAAGTACATTGCTAAAATGTGTAAATAAGTTTACATAAACAAATTTTGTTGTCATCATGAGAAATAAAGTATGTTCCAAAAAGAGATGCAAGAGTTCATATTCTCATGGGATATAAAGTTCGTTGCTAAAACAAGTAAACAAGTTTCGTTCCTAAAATGAGTATATTGTGACAACCCAAAATTTCCATTCTATACAAACAATATCACTTTAATAGAAGTTATAGCAGTCACAGTTAATTTTCAAACTTTTTCGTGTAAGTTTGAGTAATTCAGGGTTTACACTTCAGGAGATATCAGGAGAGTGGATGCACTAGGGTTTTGTGCAACACTGTTATTCCGACACTCTGTTATATTAGAAATCATTTCAGGAAAAAAAATATTTTTTGCCAAAAATATCTCAGAACTATAAATAGAATTCTGAACCAAATTCATTCATGATTCGCATTTCCAACTAGAGAAAAGCCATTTTCTCTGTCACGGATCTTCGGGTTTTTATCCCAAAACGATCATAGTGTTTATACAAGTCCTCACTTGACACCTAACAATCCTACACCGTCCAGTTCATCCAAACCACCATCTACAGGTGAGTTCATACCCCTAATCAATGTTTTAAATGATTTTAAATGCTTTAATGGGGGGGGGGAATACAAGTAGAAAACAACATGTTATTAAATCATCTATATGTATTTTATAACTGTGTTTTCATTCAACAGATTTCACATACTACAAAATGTGATGCATGAAATGGTTTTCTATCTTTAAAATACTTTGTTATCAAATGTATTACTTTTGAAATGGTTATCAAAATTACATCAAGTCACTTTTATATTTGTTCAAAACCCTTAGATGTCTTACAAAACCATTTTACATTCTTGAACTAAACTATGCATATACACTTATAATCTTATATATGTATTGTTGTTATAGTTTACACCCTTCATTTAGTTTCCAACACTTTTGGGTAGCAAGAGTGTATAAACCTACTTGAACAACCAATTACCTTTCAGTTAACTATCATAGGGATAGTTAGAAGATATCAAACATTATTCCAATTACAAGGAATCACATAGGAGTCAGTTCATTCATGAGTCTATACCAGTACACTTACATATGCTTACATGATACATGAGTACATTTACCTAGGATTACATGATACATGAGTACGTTTACATAGATACATTTATCTGAATACGCTTACATGAATACCATACCTTAGTACTGTTACATAGATACATTATCCTGTATTCACTTACCTGGATACTTGTACCTAGAGTTATTAGGATGATTTATTCGTACCTTCTGTGTAAATTTTCCTGCCTATCCCTGTTCGATGGGATGTCTAGACAGGACTAACCATTCTGGAACCCAGTTGTTATCAACACTGGGTGATGAACATCTACGGATGTTTGAGGTTATAACTTATGTTAGGAAGATTTATTCGTACCTTCTGTGTAAATTTTCCTGCCTATCCCTGTTCGACGGGATGTCTAGACGGGACTAACCATTCCGGAACCCAACTGTTAGCAACACTGGTTGATGAACATCTACGGATGTCTAAGGTTATCACTTATAATAGATAGATTGATATCGGAACTAACTATTCCTCCATCCTGCTATTGCAACAGAGGATGAGATGAAAATCTTCGGATGATCATTAGGTTACTACTTGTATTACGAGTCGGCTCCGGGACTAACCCTCCCTCCATCCTGCTTCCGCTACATAGGATGAGTGGACAATCTTCGGATGTTCATTAGGGTATACCTTTCGCTTCGGCGATGTCGTGTTAATCCTGGTCACCAAGGGATAACACTTACATGATTATATTTTTCCTATTTACTTTATTTTGTGATATAATCACATAAATGATGAGCTAGACTAAGCACTTTTAGTACTAGTCAATATAAAGGAAAAGCTATCATTTTACTTACAGAATATTTAAGTCTTGGTGGAAGACTATCATATCATTTTCCTATTTACTTTATTTTGTGATATTTTCACATAAACGATGAGTTAGACTAAGCACTTTTTGTACTAGTCAATAGAAAGGAAAAGCTATCATTTTACTTACAGAATATTTAAGTCTTGGTAGAAGACTATCTTATCATTTTCCTATTTACTTTATTTTGTGATATATTCACATAAACGATGAGTTAGACTAAGCACTTTTAGTACTAGTCAATAGAAAGGAAAAGCTATCATTTTACTTACAGAACATTTAAGTCTTGGTAGAAGACTATCATATCATTTTCCTATTTTACTTTATTTTGTGATACATTCACCTAAACAAAGAGTTAGACTAAGTACTTTTAGTACTAGTCAGTAGAAAGGAAAAAAATATCATTTTACTTACAAAACATTCGGGTCTTGGTAGAAGACTACATTATCATAACAAAACATTCGGGTCTTGGTAGAAGACTATATTATCATAACAAAACATTCGGTCTTGGTAGAAGACTAAATTGTCATAACAAAACATTCGGGTCTTGGTAGAAGACTACATTGTCATAACAAAGCATTCGGGTCATGGTAAAAGACTACATCTCAAACTAATAGAAAATAAGGGATTTTCTAGGGCTTTTCATACTTACATCAACATTTTCATTTAAAGGTTTACATGACTTTTAAAACGGCTTTTAGGAAGCAAGACAATGACACTTAAATACTTATGAATTCACCAGCTTTAAAGTTGATACTCTCTTTCAAAATAACTTGTATTCTCAGGTCATTAGTAGACAGGTACGGTGGCCATGTTTTGAGAAGATGGAGCAGACAAGTCTCGTCTTTTATTTTGATTGTATATTTTTGGTGTCTTATTACAATGAAATAACACACATGTATTAAAACTTTACTTATAATGCAATGGATGATGTTGTTGCTTATTTAATATTTTACACTATTGTGATACTGTACATGATGTCCTCCACCCATGTACGTTTCCGCGGTTCGTGGTTTTGGGTGTGACAGATTGGTATCAGAGCATTGTTTATAGTGAATATAGTATATCAACCCATAAAAGATATACGAACTATAAATACATGGGGATTAAAACACTCTGTCTAAGAGTTATACTTTTAAATAATAAAATATTTAAGTAAGTATACGTGCCTGCATTCATACTAAAATCAGTTTCATAATGACATGAGCAAAAGTATTATGATTTTTGAATATCAAAATTAAGCTCGGGGATGTATGGTCAGTCTTGGGAGTGGCATAGCCTGGTCAACTATGTTGTTCCAAGGAGTGATTAGCACATGCCCAATAATGGTTGTGATATGGCAAAAAATCTAAAAACTTACCAACATTACCACAATGAGAACATTATAACAGAACCTAAGTCTAAAATACCATAGGGGTGTTTTGTGTTACTATAATTACTTTATACTTGAGAACTAAAATGGAATCTTCATTCGTAAGTTGATAATTGCTAAGTGGATACGCTAAAGTTATATGTAACTAGGATGTTATAGACTTAGAATCGGTGAAATTTTTTCTTCACCCCTATTCCATGTGAATTTGGAGTTGAGGTCACTTATTCGAAGGCCCATCCTGTGTTGATTACATATAACTGGTATGCACTTTACAAATAGCGATGGAACTAATGAAGATTTCCTAATTAATTATCTAGATAGTTCGTCTAAATATTTATTTTCTTACCCCAAATTCTCGCGTAGATAACATGGTTGGATTCCATCCCTACGACAACCTGTTCCTTCCGAACGTGATTATTGTTGGATGGTTTGGAGAAGAACCAGTTAATGATCATCCAATCCCTCTGAATGATCATCATGCTAAAGACCTTTCAGACGATGCCATCTCCGAACCCGAGGTTGAGAACCTACCCCAGGCAGCTCCCTTTCCGATTCCTAACCCTCGTCCGGCTTTTCATGGCCCGACGCCTGAGTGGGTGGAATGTTTGGAAACATGGAGCCAAGGACAAGATCAGCCCATGCCATTTAATGGTGACCGAAGGTTCTATGACCTCAGCAATGGGGGCTCAACAGACAGAATCATGCCAATTCTGATCCGAAGAGTTTCCCGAAACGAAATCCAGGACAGGACATCTCTACAACATATCGCAGAAGTTGATACAAATGGAGGAATGCATATGCTTCGCACCAGTCGCCTTGAACATGCTCCCGAGAGGTCTGAGAGAGACCATAAAACCCTGCTGCAAGCACTGGCTGAGTCACGAGCCGAAGTCATAGAACTTAGAGCACGCCAGAGAGTGTACGAAAGACACCTACTTGATGTGGAACCCCAATTGGCTGAACTGAGAGTTCACGAGAGGGATGACCGTCGCCAGTAGTAGATGCTTTTCTTTATATTCCTTGTTGGAAAGGAATCGTGTTTCTGTCTATGCCCGATGTGGCATTTTCTATGAAACTATCTTGTACTGTAAGTACTTTTGGTTAGGTCTTTATGCTGTCAGGAACTATCTTCTCTGGATATGATGTAAGACCTTGTTACAAGGTCATTTTCCTGAACTTGTACGTCATGAATATCAAAGGTATTGACAGTCAGCTAACTTCTGTGTCATTCTTTATTCAAATACTATTATCATACTTTCATTAGAGTCTATTTGAAACATGCTCTAGTCAAGTCATTGAACTATAGCAATTTAACTCCAGAGACATCTCCGAGTCTCTTTTAATGGTTGGATCACGTTATTCGCCAACCAACGACACCTCGTCTAGAACAACAAACATCTTGAGACCGTTGTAAGAACTTACTTCCGATCTTTACTAGGACTGCATCATTGGGATCTAGGTCGAACTTTCCTGAACATACTTCCATTCCATACTAGGATTGCATCATAGGGATGTGGGTCGAACTTTAGAGAACATACTTCTATTCTTTACAGGAGCGATCGAACTACATCTAGGTTCAACCATTCCCGCTCACAAATTCATTTTCTTTCCGTATAACAGAATCATGTCGCCCAAGAAAAACGATCAGCCCATCAACCAAACACCAACTCTTCAGATTGATGCAGCTACCTTTCAAGCTGCAGTCTCGGCTGCCTTGTCAGCTATTCTAACCCACCTGAACGCTAACAACACAAGTGTTAGCGGGTTTGTTAACGACAATTCAAACCCAAGTAACAATCCAGTACCTCAGCAAGCAACAAACTACCATGATACCCCGAGTCCTAAGACCAAGAGTATCAAACGAAAGTCTTGGACTAACTCTAAGGACAAGTCGCTTTGAAGGGCGAACAGGAAACAACCACCAGTAACAACTTTCATAGCTACAACATCTGCACCTCCTACGACCATTTTCTGGTGTCCCAATGGTCCCCAAACCAGCCAAACTTTATGCTGGAAGTCACCCAAAATGCATTAAATGCAGTTTTCACCACCATGGACCTTGTAAGGAGAAGCAGTGCTCACACTACAACAGGAAGGGGCATACAGCCCGTGTCTGCAGGACGCCAACAGCTCAGGCCACTCAAGTGCCAAACACCAGTGTGAACCAGGTTTGCTACGGTTGTGGCAAAGTAGGTCACTACAAAAGGAACTGCCCAGGGGAAGAAATTGTTGGCACAGACGAAAGTCTACTACCAACCACCGCTGCAGGAGAGGCTACTCCAGACCCACGTTAATGTAATTTAGGCGTTTCGTTGTGACAGACTTATGAACCGTCCCCAAGACTAGTGCAACCAGAGTCTTATCTTTTGCGGGATCCCGTCCGTTTAGGGATGCTCGTACTGCGTATACTTGTCTTTTGTAGTATATCTTATTTGCAGAAATAGTCTTGTAGCAAATCTAAAAAGTATTGTAACTCTGTTCATGGTTGCACAGTTGTTTTTTTCTGTAAACGTTTTATGTTCCAATCTAATGTCTTTAAGTTTCTGTATGATTCCGACATTATCATACGACTCGATTCCATTCAATCCTCGCAATGCCAGTTTCCTAAGTACATCTCTTTCTCAGTAAGCGTCTTTTAGCGAATCCATCATATCGGAACACCGGGGTACTCATGCATGAAGTACCTTATAGTTCCTTTCCTTTCCGAAGGAATCCCCACAGTATTACTCGTGCAGTACGTCAATTTCAACTGCAGGATTCATACGGATGACCTATCACTGAAGAATGTATACATGAGAGTGATATATAATCAATGTTCTACAGGTTTAGAATTCATGAATTCACTATAACTTCTTTTCCCTCGGTGGGATGTGAGGTTAAAGAAGAATCAGTTATTCGACTACCTTTTCAACCTTAGTTATATACGACTCGTATACACGAAATTGTGATCATTGAACCAGGTATGAATTATAATATGAACTTCAGGACGGAGACTGCCCAAGACTACGAGTAATTGCATTTAGCATGTGAACAAACTTAGAACCCAGTATAACTCTTATAACCAGAATGCCTTTCAGTCTAAACATCTACGAAAGATACAAGAACAGCCCGGACAACACAACGAACTAATCAACAATAGAATTAGAAGACCAGGCTTCTCACCCTTGGGAGCTCCGGTCTTATTCGTACCAGAAGTCGAAGGAGTGCATCATATGTACCTCGGCGACCGGAGACTTCATTTCGATTTCCTTTGGAAATCGTTGTATCTGCCTTGCTTAGGTGAGTTGAATGAGCAAACACAGGGAAAGAGTTACTTTCAGAAGTGGACCTGAGATACGAATATCACCAGTTCGAGTGATAGGGAAGGATGTCCTGAAGACTATCCTCCGAACTCGATGTGGACATTTCAAGTCCGTAGTGATACCCCTCAGATAGGATCCATACGCCCACAACATTCATGAACTGAATGAGTGGAGTACGTCTTTCTTACTGAGATCAGTTCGTCATTTATCCATGTAATGCCTTACTTATCTACCCTCGTAGTAAGAAAGAACCCATGGGAACATTACCCTCGGAGATACTTTTTTCCAAGTTCTCAGAACATGAGTTTTGGAATTAAGAGTCACATTTCCTGAAACACACTATTAGTGATGTGGAAATTCTTGAGTACTCTGTAAAGTTATCCGACCGTTGGGAATTTGTCGGCACCGTAGTCACCGACGGAAAATTCGCCAAATCGTAGGTCTTACAGACCTACTATCATAGTCCATTCGGAATCCCTCACAAATTTCAGAAACCCTTGTGACTTTGACCCAGCGAGGGGTAGCCCTTGATTGGGAAGTTAAGCAATAGAAAGAACCTTTGTAATACCAAGTGAGAGACCAAATTCTTTAAGAAACCTCACTCTGGGAAAGGCTTAAATACGCTTCGTAAAGCGTGGGAAACTAAATCCAATATAGTTAGGACCTCCGAGATTCTTACCAGAATCGGTCCTGTATCTCACCAGCTAGACCCACTCCACGAACTCAGTACGTATATTCTACTCTTCGTGTCTCGATCGTGAAACCATACCTTCCTGTTAAGACTCTCGTAAGTCCACTTGGCGAGATCCTCGCCTTCATATTAGGACCGTAGTGACCCTCGACCGAGAGGTCAAGCGGACGAAGCAACGCCGTCGCCCATTAGTGAAGGTTCGTTGGAATACGAATCGAGAACCCGATTTCACTTGGGAGCGTGAGAGAAAATCGATTAGGAAGTTTCCACCGAAAGACTCGATCACATTTACCTACTTCCTTGCCTAAATTCTAATTTCGGGACGAAATTCCCTTTAACAGGGGGATGATGTGACAACCCGAAATTTCCATTCTATACAAACAATATCACTTCAATAGATGTTATAGCAGTCACAGTTAATTTTCAGACTTTTTCGTGTAAGTTTGAGTAATTCAGCGTTTACACTTCAGGAGATATCAGGAGAGGATGCACTAGGGTTTTGTGCAACACTGTTATTCCAACACTCTGATATATTAGAAATCATTTCAGGAATAAAAATATTTTTTGCCAAAAATATCTCAGGACTATAAATAGAATTCTAAACCAAATTCATTCATGATTCGCATTTCCAACTAGAGAAAAGCCATTTTCTCTCTCACGGATCTTCGGGTTTTTATCCCAAAACGATCATAGTCTGTGTACAAGTCCTCACTTGACACCTAACAATCCTACACCGGCCAGTTCATCCGAACCACCATCTACAGGTGAGTTCATACCCCTAATCAATGTTTTAAATGATTTTAAATGCTTTAATGTGGGGGAATACAAGTAGAAAACAACATGTTATTAAATCATATATATGTATTTTATAACTGTGTTTTTATTCAACAGATTTAACATACTACAAAATGTGATGCAAGAAATGGTTTTCTATCCTTAAAAT
Source organism: Lactuca sativa (assembly GCF_002870075.4). Classification (NCBI taxonomy): domain Eukaryota; kingdom Viridiplantae; phylum Streptophyta; class Magnoliopsida; order Asterales; family Asteraceae; genus Lactuca; species Lactuca sativa. Next base: position 305,216,934 of record NC_056630.2, on the reverse strand, counting down.
ACTTTGTTATCAAATGTATTACTTTTGAAATGGTTATCAAAATGACATCAAGTCACCTTTATATTTGTTTAAAACCCTTAGATGTCTTACAAAACCATTTTACATTCTTGAACTAAACTATGCATATACACTTATAATCTTATATATGTATTGTTGTTATAGTTTACACCCTTCATTTAGTTTCCAACACTTTTGGGTAGTAAGAGTGTATAAACCTACTTGAACAACCAATTACCTTTCAGTTAACTATCATAGGGATAGTTAGAAGATATCAAACATTATTCCCATTACAAGGAATCACACAGGAGTCAGTTCATTCATGAGTCTATACCAGTACACTTACATATGCTTACATGATACATGAGTACATTTACCTAGGATTACATGATACATGAGTACGTTTACATAGATACATTTATCTGAATACACTTACATGAATACCATACCTGAGTACTGTTACATAGATACATTATTCTATATTCACTTACCTGGATACTTGTACCTAGAGTTATTAGGAAGATTTATTCGTACCCTCTGTGTAAATTTTCCTGCCTATCCCTGTTCGGTGGGTGTCTAGGACGGACTAACCATTCTGGAACCCAGTTGTTATCAACACTGGGTGATGAACATCTACGGATGCCTAAGGTTATCACTTATGTTAGGAAGATTTATTCATACCTTCTATGTAAATTTTCCTGCCTATCCCTGTTCGATGGGATGTCTAGACAGGACTAACCATTCCGGAACCCAACTGTTAGCAACACTGGGTGATGAAAATCTACGGATGTCTAAGGTTATCACTTATAATAGATAGATTGATATCGGAACTAACTATTCCTCCATCCTGCTGTTGCAACAGAGGATGAGATGAAAATCTTTGGATGATCATTAGGTTACTACTTATATTAGGATTCGGCTATGGGACTAACCCTCCCTCCACCCTGCTGCCACTACAGAGGATGAGTGGACAATATTCGGATGTTCATTAGGGTATACCTTTCGCTTCGCCGATGTCGTGTTAATCCTGGTCACCAAGGGATAACACTTACATGATTATATTTTTCCTATTTACTTTATTTTGTGATATAATCACATAAACGATGAGTTAGACTAAGCACTTTTAGTACTAGTCAATAGAAAGGAAAAGCTATCATTTTACTTACAGAACATTTAAGTCTTGGTAGAAGAATATCATATCATTTTCCTATTTACTTTATTTTGTGATATATTCACATAAACGATGAGTTAGACTAAGCACTTTTAGTACTAGTCAATAGAAAGGAAAAGCTATCATTTTACTTACAGAACATTTAAGTCTTGGTAGAAGACTATCATATCATTTTCCTATTTTACTTTATTTTGTGATACATTCTCCTAAACAAAGAGTTAGACTAAGTACATTTAGTACTAGTCAGTAGAAAGGGAAAACTATCATTTTACTTACAAAACATTCGAGTCTTGGTAGAAGACTACATTATCATAACAAAACATTTGGGTCTTGGTAGAAGACTACATTATCATAACAAAACATTTGGGTCTTTGTAGAAGACTACATCATCATAACAAAACATTCGGTTCTTCGTAGAAGACTACATTGTCATAAAAAAACATTCAGGTCTTGGTAGAAGACTACATCTCAAACTAATATAAAATAAGGGATTTTCTAGGGCTTTTCATACTTACATCAACATTTTCATTTAAAGGTTTACATGACTTTTAAAACAGCTTTTAGTAAGCAAGACAATGACACTTAAATACTTATGAATTCACCAGCTTTAAAGCTGATACTCTCTTTCAAAATAACTTGTATTCTCAGGTCATCAGTAGACAGGTATGGTGGCCAGGTTTTGAGAAGACAGAGCAGAATAGTCTCATCTTTTATTTTGATTGTATATTTTTGGTGTCTTATTACAATTAAAGAACACACATGTATTAAAACTTTACTTATAATGCAATGGATGATGTTGTTGCTTGTTTACTATTTTACACTGTTGTGATACTGTACATGACGTCCTCCACCTCTGAACATTTCCGTCGTTCGTGGTTTTGGGGTGTGACATATACAAGTTTCATTGATAAAATAAGTATACAAGTTTCATCGCTAAAATGAGTATAATAGTTTCGTAGATAAAATGAGTATACAAGTTTCATCGCTAAAATTGGTATACAAGTTTCGTTGCTAAAATGAGTATACAAGTTTCGTTGCTAAAATGAGTATACAAGTTTCGCTGTTAAAATGAGTATACAAGTTTCGTTGCTAAAATGAGTATACAAGTTTCGTCGCTGAAATGTGATGTAAGATTCGTATGTGCATGAAGTTTCCATTCATGAGTTCACAACTCAAGCCTAATGACCGAATTGTGCCCTATTGACTACTATGTGTATTGTAAACATAGAGAATAAAATGGTAAAATGCACTCAAGCGAATCGTGTGAGTGAGGAGTTGTCTACCTCCTGATAGCGTTATCCGTAATAACCATAGACTCAAAAGAGTTAATGAGTTGTGTCGAATGATTCCAGGGACATAACTGCGATACAATCCCCATAAATTAAAGTAACATACACATACATGAGAAATATAGCAACCAAGTTTATACGAGTCAAAATAAATACAACGAACATAAATAGTTTAGGACATGCTTTTTCCACCACAAAATATTTAAAAACCGAAAATAGGGGAGTCATGAATACTCGCAATGCATTGAGATGATGCAAATGATGACTTGATCTAAGTTCCACTTGTACCACTACCGAATCCTACAATAATATTACACACTAATGAGTTTCTAATTGAAATCTAACACTAGTATACTTACTATTACAATAGGATTATACCGATATTGTGTCGAAATTTAACGATGTTAAGTTAGAAACATTTTTCTGAAATGGTGAAATTTTATAACTCATGTGATTAAAATAATTTTGGATATTATTTTCTAGATTTTTGTAAGACTAATTTGGGGTATTTCAATACATTTACAGGTGTTTTTAAACTCCTAAACACCCAAAATATTATCAAACAATTTCCAAAATTCATCAAATTTTACATTTTCGTTCCAATTACAATAGAGGTCTTTTATAAATATCTCCTTCAATTTTTGATGCTATTAACTATTTTTCCAAATTTTTAAGTCTTCATAACAATATAAATTCGTGAAAAATAGTATCCAGATGATAAAAATTCCCAAATTTTTTATAATACTGTCATTAAACATACTTTAGGTGGGAAAAATATAACAATGGGTTTCTTAGCAGTTTAACCCGATTTTATGATTTTGTAGCTTTATTCTGACAAAAATGGAAATAAATAGAAGATAGTTTTCAAAATTGCTCATACTTTTTTTAATATTGTTATTATAAGTAAATAAGCTGTGAAAAATATAAAAGATATTTTTCAATTAGGTTTTCTATTTTTCTTTGTTTTATTCTCTTGAATAATCATTAATTGGTGAATAATTATCAAACACTTAAAGTAAATTACCAAAAAAAAATTAAACTTCATTTAGAGTGTATATAATCCGGGAAAAATACGAATGGTGATTTTTATATAGTGTAATCCAATTTTGTGGATTCAAGTGTATTTAATATTAGAAAATAGAAGAAAAATAGCATACTGAATAGAAAAATCATTCAAATTTTTAGTTGGAGTTCTAATATGTTATAAGATCTTCTGGTAAATTTTCATGAATTTTTTATTAGTATAACTGTTTTTCCAATTATTAGTCCTTTATAAATACAAAAATCATGGAAAACATATGTATTCATTATGAAAAATTATGAAAATATTTTGCTAAGTATTCCACATGAGGTAGGATCTGCGAAAATTATTATATAGCCATTTTACATTCCCTTAAATGGTTTTATGATTTATTTTAATTAAACAAAAACAAAATTCAAAACCATACCAAACAGTTACCAAAATCGATGAAACTTACTGAGATGTCATCATTTACTTTATGGGTCATTTACGAATATACCTAGGATTTATAGATCTCAGAAAGTATTTCATATGAATTATTGCCCTATTTTATTGCAATACTAATAATAATTCGAGAAAAATGAATTATTTTCTGAAAATTTATAGAACTTTTCATTTTTTTGGTGGAATTCTGGGAAAAACCATATTTGATCAGAAAAAAAAAGTTTTAGATATTTATTTGGGAATAAATCACTCATGAACATATTTGAAAGCTTTTAACAACAAACTTTTATCATCAAGCATCTAAGCTTTAAAATCATCACATGTATGTTGTTTTGAAGGCCATTCATGATTTTGAAATGGTCAAAATCGTTTTGGAAAGAAAATTTAGGGTGCATGTGGTATTTTCCACTAAAACATGTAGAAAAGTGCATTTCCATGATTTTGACATAGGTTTAGGTCATGAGACTTCACCATCTACAACATACATGTTGTTTTTGGGTGAAATCCTACCACCATCATCTTCAAAACCATGTGTGTGTGTGTGTGTATGTTTATATGTCCATGATCTTTTATTAAAACAAAATAGAAGATGGAGAAAAACCAAGAAAAATAGTAAACTTTGTAGGTATAATGACGTAGAAATTGATTTTACCTTCAAGAACACCACAAGATGATGAAGATTTCGAGTTTGAGGAGTGTTCTTGGGTCCTATTTTCTGAAAATTTCGTGGTTTAGAGGTTGGAGAAGAGAGAAATGCAGTGGTGAAGGTAGAGAGAATTGAGAGAGAATGAAGGAGAAAGTGGAGTGTGAGAGAGAAGAAAAAATGATTATGTGTATATTAGGAAGAGAGGGAGTGTAACTGCCTGGAATCCAGGTAAGCTTTATGATCCTTCTATTTTAGAGAGTTGCCAAATTAGGCCCTTAAGGTTGTATGTGAGATTAGTGAGTACGTTGGGCGTACTAAGATGTCCGCCACGCATACTCGCGTGCTTAATTTGAATGCGGACTCGCCCGGGTACGCGGGGCTGACCCAGGGGTTATGCTGGGTGTAGTGAGCCCAGATGCAAACCCTAAATTTCGGTCTTGTGCACTATAAAAGGAACATGTAGTCCTTTGCCCTAGCCACCATACCCCCTTAAGTGAGTCCTTAGAAAGCTGAGATCCGTGCTTTAGCTTGTGTCACACCCCAAAACCGGAACGGCGAAAACGTTCTGGGGTTGAGGACGTCATGTCAAGTATCACCACACATGCATTATAGTAATCAAAGTACAACAACCATTGCATTAATAGTAATAGTTTTACATGGTTTACATATCAATGCATCAAAGTAATACACGTAATAATATAAGTAGAGACTCATAACTAAACTGACTAGAGTAAACCTATATGGCTATGCTCGTATACATAATATATAACTAATGAATCAAACGACCTTCGGATGGACATCCGATCCCACCAGACCACATCTCAACGAAGAAAAGGAAATAGGGCGGACAAACCTTCCTAAGTCCTTCAATCATTATTTATATGCATCTATACAAGCACAGGCATACATCTAACTAAAGTTGAGTGTGTAACAAGTGGAAACATATCGTAAAGTATAACCAAATTGTGATGTATAACCCAATCGTGTGGAATAACCGAATCGTGAAGTATAAGCGTACAGTGTGGAATAACCGAATCGTGAAGTATAAGCGTACCAAATATATGTGTATCATGATGTGGAAGCGACAACAGGTGAAGTAAGAGCGTCTAACATGTATAAGTGTATCACGAGGTAGAAACGACAACAAGTGAAGTAGATCGTATCGAGTATAAGTGAAGTAGAAGCGATATCAAGTATAAGTGAAGTAGAAGCGTATCGCTAAGTAAGAGTGTAAACAAGTATAAGCGTTTAACTAAGTAGAAGTATCAACTAAGTAAAAGGATAACAAGGCAGTGGTATATAACGAGTAAGGTATCGAAACATGGAAAAAAAACTTTATACTTAAGAAAATCACGACAGCGTATTCTTTTGTAAAATAAGTTTGAAAACCTTTGGAAAACTCTCATAAATCTGTTTTAAATGAAACATTGATAAAACAACATAAGTAAAAGATTTGAACAAGTGAAAGCATTTTAGAAAAACCATTTATAGTGTCATACCCGATAAAACAGCTTACAGTGTGGTAAATCCTTGTGCATGCGGGTTATCAATCACATGTGATTGATATGATAATTGGCATGTTTAACTTGTATTCCCCCCCTATAAAACATATAAAAACATTTAAAAGGTTCATTCAAGGGTATGAACTCACCTGATGTAAGTGGATCCGACGAAGGTGCCGGTTGGGTGATCGGTGTCAACTAAAGACTTAGACACACTTAGTGACCTATTTAACATATGATAACATATGTTCACATACAATTAGTACATTTAATACTAATTAAACAAGTATACGCTTCCTAAGTGCGAAAACACTTTTAATTAAGCGTTAAGGGTGTCCCGGGTAACTTTTAAGGGCTTGAATGGCTTAGGAATGGAGTTTACTCTCCAAGAGTAAACTCTATATATAGAGTTCATGGACCTGGGACAACTCTCCATCAGTTTACGGCCATAAACTCATGGTGAGGGTGTTCTAGGATGCTTAAAGGCCTTATACCAATTGTAGAATTTTGCTAGGTTCAATTCTAATGTGTTTGATTGGATTTAAGGCACTTATATGGACCAAATGGGAGTTTACTGCCCTAAACTAGGAACTTTACAGCCGTAAGATCCCATGTACATATCTTTTGGTGTTTTAAGGTCCTAAATGGTAGAGGATAAAATCCCATGCATTTTTCCTAGTCAAATGAAGGAGTTTGGGCACCATTTGGGCACTAAATGGGAGTTTACCGCCCATGAACCACCTCTATGGGAGTTCACGGCCGTGAAGTCCTACTCCCTTGGTTTTATTTAAGTTTAAGGCCCTTACAACCATGGTATTGCATTCAAGCTATTTTTCCAAGGCCATAGGGGGTGTTGAGGGCATTTCTAACACAAGGAAATGAGTTTACTCCCCATGAAGCGGAGTTTACGGCCCAAGCACAATCTTGGGCAGTAAACTCACGTTTACTCCCCAAAATGCTAGTTCAAGGTGTTCTAAGTCCGATTCCATAAGCCTACAAGTCATATCTAAGCCTTAAGGACAATTTGGAGGGGTTTTAGGGCTTAAAAACCCCATTAAATGGTGTTCACGGCCCAAGAGTTTTCTTGGGCCATAAACACTCGAATTTGGAGGCTAGATAAGTTATACAACGAGTTAGGATAGTTTACCTACTCGTTTGGGGCTCAAAACGGACGATTTTTTGCTCGAATTTAAGTCGTAGAGAGAGAGAGATGGGAGAGTGTAAAAAGTCTCTAATGGACTCCACTCACCCTTATATAGGGGTTGGAGTTGGGGCTCAGTGGAAATCTACCTGATACTGCTGTTAAACGGTGCTTTTTGGTCACACCCGATTAAACGGTCAAATTTTGACTTGGTTGCAACCACACATTTTTAAGGGTATTTTGTGGGTGTTTCTAATTTGTTTCAACCCTTACCAAGTCATTATAAAAGTATTAAATGAATTAACCTCTTCCAAAAAGTTAACGGACAGTTAAATAAGCGAGGCTTATTAACGGAAAAGGTTAAAAATGACAGAATAGATTTTGGGTTGTCACATCATCCCCCCATTAGAGGGAATTTTGTCCTGAAATTTAGGTCTAGGCAAGGTAGTAGGTATGAATGAACAAGTAGAGGTAGGAGGGTACTTCCTGTTTTGTTTGTCCTCGCATTCCCGAGTGAACTCTGGTCCATGCTTTTCATTCCAACAACCTTCACCTACGGGATGCGGATTTCCGTCTCGTGTAGTTAGCGAGTTCCGACTGGTGTATCTACGAGGTTAGGGTTCTCAATGGTATCTATCAAGATGAGTGGGATACGAAGAGTGACGTCGGGTAAACACATATCAAGTCTAAGAAGTGGATCGATCCAGGATGAAGCTTGTGGAATATCCGTAAATAGTAGTAGTCTGACGAGGGTTGGACCAAATCTCCACGAGGTTTCTCAGATGGTCCTAAGCTCTCGGAAGGGTAGAGCTTTTCAGTACTTAGAACATAGTGTACTTCTATGGTAAGATCACCACTTGTGTGATCGCCATTCCGAAGTTCCTAACGTTCTCTCCCATACTGGTAGTGTAGTCCTTCAGGTTGGTTCTTAGGAAGCTCAAGTTGTCCTTGGTTTCGCGTTTTCCTGTCAATTGGCTTTTAGAGGCTTTCTAGGTCATCGAATGGTTGTGTGGCTACGGTTTTCTATTTGCTGTAGAGTGTCTATCTCAAGCTCGTGCAAAATGAACCTACACAATGAATCTTGAGATATTCCCAACGGAAACCCTCAGGGTCAGGGAGATACGGTTTCACTAGATGAGTGTTGGAATATCTTGGGAGGTGGTTCTACTATTTCTGCATGAGATAGTATTCGTGGAACACCTAATAGTCCAATGAATCTCTAATATTTTGGTTTAATCTAGTGCGGAAAGCGAATACTCCTACATAAGCCCTCGACTAACACCAAGGTTGGTGTCAAGTCTATAATCTTTTCGGGATCTGGGTCATGAGGCTTAGCGCAACTACCTTCACACTTTGATCAAGTACTCTTGGCTGCGGAGGTTATCCGGTGGTTCTCAGTATTCTAGTGTTTACTTTGGAGAATGAAGTCTATCGTCTATAGGGCGACGATGATTTCCTCCATGCGAGAGGGTGGAGGGTTATAGGCACTACTTGTCTGTAACAGGGTGGACGAAGTGCCTGAGTAGTGCGAACATCTTCTGCAACTACTTTTCCGAAGTCGCTGAGTGTTTCCCGGTCTAGGTCAAATCTAGTGAGTATAGGGTTCCATTACTCGGAACTTTAATCCCTTTACTAACTGAGGGTGTTAGCTACTATGTGGGCTTAACCGGTATGACAACAAATTTCGGATTTGTGGTCATTATAGTAGCTCAACCCGCAATAGTTCTCTTGACTCCAGCTCCTATTTTATGGAATAGGATGAAGGGCTTTACTATGAGGTTCGTGGTAGAGCTCACACGTGCCTTAACCACTAATACTTGGTGTATGCAGGCCGTATATAATTGAGGTCGGCAGGATGTTCAGTTGTGTGACTCCACCCCAGACCCACAACCCAACAAGGAATAGAGAGTAGGGAGGAAGCACACATCTAAAATCTTTTTGATCTCAACTATATACCACCTTTATGCATATACCTGGTTATAGTGGTCAGTCCCATGAGTTCTATCCTCTGGGTTCACGAACCTGATGTGCGAGGTGCGAATGATCTTTCTGGGGAATCTACAAAGTATGCTTCAGATGGTCATTGTCTTCTGGAGTATCCTGCAGTGTCTTTAGCTTCGGTTTCTATATGACTAAGAGAGGTCGGTCAACAACGCGCGGTACCCTTCTCTTGGGTACTTCGGAAGATTTGAGATAAGAGGGACGACTGACGGATCGTATTAGGTTTGATTATTTGTATTATGTTTAGGTTTAGAAGAACCATTATTTGCCGACATGGCTACGGAGAAAGTTCTTTTTACATAGCACTAGGGATGTACACATGGTTGCACTTCGTCAAACCATGATCAATAGAGTCATCGAAATTGGCATACTTCGACATGACATAAAGTGAGGATCAATAGATTCATGCGCCGAGCAGGCACACAAATTCTAGGCGTCTCAGGTTTCGTCCTGTGTATCACTGTCGCCGATACTTGGACCGATAGAGTTGACGCGGAACTATAGAGAGTCCTAAGTGTTTCTGAATAGAGTACCTTTTTCATGAATGGATTCTCACGAGGCATTTCTATAATCGCCTAACATATACTAGTCATGTATAATTAAGGTGGGGAGGACTGTTGACTGAGCGACTCCGCCCTAAATCCACAACCAAACAAGGAACATGAAATGAGGCGGCATTCACTCACTCTAGGTCTATCCATCGTAACTATACATGGTCGTAACGCATACGTTCAGCCATTATAGTTTTACCTAATGAATTTTAAATTTTATAACAGTGCTGTGACTTTCGCCTTAATGGGGAAGTATTTACATTTGAATTAGCCTTTTGATGTTTTGCGTCAGTTATCTGAGATCGAGAGACGTAAAAAAATCTACCGGGTTCCTTGACGCTTCTCCTTAAGCAGTAGAGTTAGGCTCCTCCTGTGTCTTTGTTGTTCCCTTCAGCTGGACAATCCCTTTTGAAGTGTCCAATCTCACCACATAGACGACAAACTGGGTCGGTCGTCACATTGGTGATTGATGCAATACGCTCCACCGGAGTTCTGCATACGCGAGCAGTATGCCCCTTCATGTTGCACCTAGCACAATAGAGTTCCTGACAGCCACGATGATGGTGGTAACTGCACTTGCTGCAGTGGGGAAGGTTTCCTAGGTATGGTCTTCTTGAAGTCAGGAGGGAAGGATTGACAGGGGTATTGACTGCCTCAGCTCGTTGCCCTTCGGAAGGTGCTTGAGCGGAGGTACCTCCCTCCTCGATCTTGAGTTTTCTCTTTAGTGGATTCGGTTTAGGTTCTTGGGTGGCTGGGTATGCCGGTGCTGGTTGCTGCTGTCCATTGCTATGATCGGAAATCCTGATAGGGCCTATGCTAACATTAGCGTTGTTAGCATTCAGGTGAACCATGACAGCTGCTACGGATGCTGAGACTGCAGCTTGGAACGTAGCTTCATCGAATAAGAGAGTAGGTTTCTTGCTTGTGGACTGGTTACATGTCACACCCCGAAAACCGAAGGCAGAAACATTTCTGGGGTTGACTCCACGTTGAGTATCAAATCCAATGCACATAGTAAGTAAAGTAAAACAACCATTACATTACATATAGAAAAGTGTACATTTGTTTCAAAAGTAAGTTGTACAGTTGTGATACATAGTATATATAAACAAAACGAGACAAGTCTTCTATGCACACCGTCTTCGAACAAAAGGATCTTCAGGTACCTGTCTAACGCTGACCCGAGAATACAAGCGGTTTGAAAATCAGCATAACACTGGTGAGTTCATAAGCAGTTTTTGTTTTCTGGAAAAATGTACAAGTTTCCTTTCCGTTTCTGAAAATGTTACACACATACCAAGAAAATCCCATATTTTCTTAAAATGTTATTTATTGATTCCCAAACGTAATGTAAAGTTGTACACTGAAAACATTTTTACCCTTATTAATGTATGTTATCTGGTTTGTTACACTTTTCTAGTTATATGTGACAACCCGAAAATTCTTTCCATTATTGTAACTCGTTCCGTTAATAAATTCGTCGTTTTCGAATTATTTCCGTTTTCGTTATTAAATTAAGTCATAATATTTGGGTTGTTTATTATGACTTAATGGATGTTCAAACATAATAATAACTCAAGGAAATAATTCTAAATTAATATTAGAAATTTTTTAGTATCGACCATAACGAGTTACGGCAACTTTATCGGGTGCGACCAAAAGCATCGTATATTGTCAGTATCGGGTAAAATTCTACCGGGAACCAAACCCAAACACTATAAAAAGGTTGTGTGGGCAACATTTGAAGACTTTTGCCCATCTGACAACTTTCTCTCATTACTCTCTCTATAGAACTCGAAATTTGGCCCAAAAATCTCATTTCAAGCTTCATTTAGGTAAGAAATCTATCCTAGCATGTTTCTAAGCTTGTTTATCATTCAAATTCATGTTCGAATCACCCAAAACACCTATGAACATGTGTTCACAGTTTGGGGGCCCTCCTAAAACCGTGAACTCCTCTAAAGAGGGTTTTGAATCCCCAAAACCCCTTCAAACCACTTCTAGGGCCTAGATTCGACTTAGAAACTTGCATGCATGAGCTTAGGACCCCAAAATCGCACCAAATGAGTCATGGACATGATTTTATGGTCCAAGAACATGCTTGGACTGTAAAACCTCATTCATAGACCTTAAACACCTTGTTGGGTGTTAGCTTGCCCCTAAACACCTCCAATGGACTTCCATGAGTGCATGGAACCTTGTAACCCTTCAAGAAATGCACCAAATCGTACACAAATGGGACAAACTTGAGTTTACGGTCCAATAACATTCTTAGACCGTAAACTCATCTTCTTAGAGCATAAACTCATGTTAATGAGTCAAAATTCCCTTAAACACCTTCAAAATGCTTCTACGGGAGTGTAGAACCTCATAAACCTTCATGTAATGCACCAAAACATCCTCAAATGCATCAAACTTGAGTTTACGACCCAAGAACATTCTTGGACCGTAAACCCACCTCCTTAGGCCATAAACACCTCCCAAACGGTGTTAAGGTGCCTTAAACCCCTTGAATAGCTTAGTTTTGGACTTAGAATCACATGTGATTGAATAACAACCACCAAATCCCTTGATTCATGGAAAAACATGAGTTTATTGTTGTAAACTCATGAGTTTAAGGTAGTAAACTCCCCAAGAACATCTCCTTAGACGTTAAACTCATTTCCCAAGGCCATTTCAAGTCCCGATCACTTCCTATGCCATGGAATCAACCCTAGAACTTCCCGTGTGCATTGTATGACCATTTGGCATCCAAGAACCCACCATCCATGAGTTTATGGCCGTAAACTCATGGGAATATGGTCAATGGGTCGTAAACTCCATGAGGAGTTTACTCTTGAAGAGTAAACTCATTTCCTAAGTCCCACACGTCCGTAGATATTACCCGGGTCACTCCAAACACTTTATTTGAAGTGTTTTCGCTCATTGGAATGTGTTATCATATCTAATTAGTGTTTCAATGTCTAATTAGATACATTTGTATACCATTTCATATTATTTAGGAACCTCGCGTGCTATCAAGCCCTGAACCAATGCTTAGCATTCAAATCGTCGCATTTTCCCGTCTGGTGAGTTCATACCCCTACCCTTTTCACTGTTTTCACTGTTTTCAGGGGGGAATATAAGCAAATTACAAGGGATTACTTGTACTCAAAACTTGTTTTACATGTGTGTGTTTCATATCTCATATGCTTTTAACACTGATTGTTATAATTGATAACCATTTGATCATGCAGAACACGTAAACATATATTTGTGAAATGGGTTATAAACTGTTATGTTTTATATATGTCACAAATGGTTTTCCATATTTTATCAGTTAAAAGCATGACATTTGAACTTTGAACATATGAGTTAGTACAATGTTTTGTCCTCGGTAACACTCCACAGAGATACATGAGTGGAGGATTATCATATTATTACTAGTAAATTTGTTAATCCTATATAATTGGATACACGTCCTCGGTGAACACTCCATAGAGATACACGAGTGGAGGACTGCACCCGTAACCAGAATCTCTTAGATAGGGAGCGTGACTTGAGTGTATAGATCTACACGGGGCTGACTACCCCACATCTGGCTGCTAGCTACAGCCGAACCGAAAGGGTTCAAAGGTGATGAAAGTCATATGGTGATGTGGACTACTTATTGCCATATCTAGTCTATTGTATGGTTATGGAACTCACAATTAGGATAACAGAGATTTACTTAATAGGAACAATGAATAAAGTAATTAAATTACTTTGTATATGTTAGTTTTATATATGTGTTAAAACTAATACATTTCACAAGGATAACCGGGTTTTGCAGTTTACATCTTTCACATTTGGTAACCAACATTCAGGAAAATATGGGATTTTCCTGGCAAAACGTTTGTACATATTCATAACAGTGTAACAAACCAAATAACCTAACTTTACATTTCACAAGGGTAAACATGTTTTCAGTGTACATCTTTACATTACATTTTGTGATTCAAAAAACAAGTTTTAAGAAAATATGGGATTTTCTTGGTTGTAACATTTTCAAAAACAGAAAGGAACCAGTGTTATGCTGATTTTCAAACTGCTTGTATTCTCAGGTCCGTTTTAGACAGGTACCCGATGATTTCTTTTTAGCGAAGACGGAATGCGCAGAAGACTCGTCTCATTTTGTTCATATATACTATGTATCACAACTGTATAACTTTGCTTTTGAAACAAATGTAAACCTTTCTATATGTAATGTAATGGTTGTTTACTTTACTTACTATGTGCATTGAATTTGATACTCAACGTGGAGTCAACCCCGGAAATGTTTCCGCCTTCGGTTTTCGGGGTGTGACATTATGTACAATGTTCCCCATGAAAATCCCATATTTTCCTGAATGTTAGTTACCAAATATGAAAGATGTATTCTGAAAACCTGGTTATCTTGTGAAATGTATTAATTTTTAAAATGTATATAAAACTAATATTTACTAAGTAAGTTGATTACTTTATTCATTATTACTATTAAGTAAATTTCTGTTATCCTAATTGTGAGTTCAATAACCATACGATAGACTAGATATGACAATAAGTAGTCCACATCACCTTATGACTTTCGTCACCCTTGAACCATTTCGGTTTGGCTGTAGCTAGCAGCCAGGTGTGGGGTAGTCAGCACCGTATAGATCTATACACTCAAGTCACGCTCCCTATCTAAGAGATTCTGGTTACGGGTGCAGTCCTCCACTCGCGTATCTCTGTGGAGTGTTCGCCGAGGACGTTTCTCCAATTATATAGGACTAACAAATTTACTAGTAATAATATGATAATCCTCCACTCGCGTATCTCTGTGGAGTGTTACCGAGGACAAAACAGTGAACGAAGTTTTATGTTTAGAGGTTCTAATGAGATGCTTTTAACTGGTAAAATGTGGAAAACCATTTGGGAAATAAATAAAACATAACAGTTTACAACTAATTTCACAAATGATGTATATGATTACCCTGCAAGTTTCAAACAATTATCAGTTGTGGTTATCAGTGTTAAAAGCATATAAGTTTTGAAACATACACATGTAAAACAAGTTTTAAGTACAATTTTCCATTGTACTTTGCTTGTATTCCCCCCAAAAACAGTGAAAATAGTGAAAAAGGGTAGGGGTATGAACTCACCAGATGAGGAAATGCAATTGTTTCGGACACTAAACATTGGTTCGGGGCTTGATTACATGCGAGGTTCCTATGTAATATGAAATAATATCTAAATTTAATGATTTATGCAAGTTTAGGGACAAATATGGGTATTAGAGTGGATGTATGGTCTTGAAAATGAGTGTGCGGCTGGGGAGTGCGGCCAGGAGTGTGTGTGAGGCAGCACACAAGAGTGTGCGACCGTATAGAGGGTGTGTGCAGCCGTACACAGGAGTATGCGGCCGTACACTCCTCATTTGAGTCCAAGTGTTGATTTTCTAAGTGTATGCTCTTCATACTTGGGAGTTTTGAATGTATGCTGCCCCCATATGAAGGTGTACGGCTGTACACCTTCATGGGATGATGAATATGATGAACATAATCAGTTTTAAGCTTGCGATCCAAGTGTTTACCACTATACTTAGCTTGAAGATGGAGTAGATTTAGAGAGAGAAAGTAGAGAGAGGGAAGAGAACATCTAAATGAATGAATGAAGGGGTATCCATCCATAATTTGAATTGGGTGTGACATTGAGGGTGTTTGCAGTTGGGTGTGTGGACGTACACACAGGTTTGTGGCCGCACACACCTCATTTAGTGAGCTTGGCCCGATATTGTGATACTAAACACTCTCCAACCCTTCCTAAGACTCATATCTAGATTATACTAAGTCTAGAGCACTCATATGAAATCACAAGATTTAATAAAAGACAGTGAGCTCAAGTTTTAGTGCTAGATCAATTACATGGGTTAGAAGTTTCAGGTTGTCACATTATCCCTCTGTTAGAGGGAATTTCGTCCCGAAATTCAAAATTAAGATAAAAGTCAAGATACAAATCATGGATCTGGAAAGAGATGCGGATACTTCTATTTCATCGAGTCTTCACGCTCCCAAGTGAACTCCGGTCCCCGCATGGCATTCCAGCGGACCTTCACTAACGGGATGCGGCTTTGCTTTGTACGTTTGACTTCTCGATCCATGATTTCGATAGGTTCCTCCACGAAGTTGAGGTTTTCATTGATCTGGATCTCGTCTCAAGGAATCACTAGGGTTTCATCGGATAGGCACTTCTTGAGATTTGAAACATGGAAGACGGGATGGATGTTACTGAGCTCATGGGGTAAACGAAGTTTATAGGCTACTGGACCGATCCTGGCGAGGATCTCGAAGGGTCCAATGTACCTAGGGTTAAGTTTTCCACGCTTTCCAAAGTGTACTGTGCCTTTCCAGGGCGATACCTTCAACAGGAGACGGTCTCCAACCTGGAATTCCAGAGGTTTCCGTCGGTTATCAACGTAACTCTTTTGGCGGTCTCGTGAAGCTTTCAATCGTTCTCGGATTTGGATTATCTTCTCAGTGGTTTCGCGAATGATTTCAGGACCAGTGATGGCATTGTCGGGGACTCGACTCTTGGCTAGCTGTGTGTCCCCCAACTCGGCCCAGCACAGAGGGGATCTGCACTTACGACCGTATAGGGCTTCAAGCGGGGCAACCCTGATGCTGGTGTGGTAACTATTGTTGTATGAGATCAATGACACATGCCCTAAGCATGTCCTCTAGGGTTTGGATTGTTCTCACTTTGTCCATCGGTCTGAGAATGATACACCATGCTCATGTCTAGTTTGGTTCCGAGAGCCTTCAGAAGGGACTGCCAGAATCTGGGGGTAAACCTGCTATCTCGATCGGAGATAATGGACGCAGGTACACCGTGCAGTCAAACGACCTCTTGGATGTAAATTCGCATGAGTCTTTCCATCTTAAATGATTCTTTGATTGGGATGAAATGGGCAGACTTTGTCAAACGATCGACAATTACCCAAATGGTGTAATACCCACTCGGGCTTTCGGGTAGCTTGGTGATGAAATCCATGGTAATCATTTCCCATTTCCATTCGGGTATCTCGGGCTGTTGGAGCAGACCCGAAGGTTTCTGGTGCTCAACTATAACCTTGGCGCAAGTTAGACACTTGCTCACAAACATAGCTATCTCAACTTTCATGTTTGGCCACCAGTATTGTTTCTTGAGATCCAGGTACATTTTGTCCGAACCCGGGTGAACAGAGTATCTGGTCTTGTGCGCTTCCTCCATGACGATCTCCCTGAATCCCCCGGACTTTGGAATCCAGATTCGATCCATGAAGCATTAGACTCCGTCACCTCTGATCTCAAGTTTCTTTTCCATTCCTCTCAAGGCTTCGCTTGACACGTTCTCGGGTTTGAGGGCTTCTAACTGGGCTTCTTGGATTTCCATGGATAAGTTGGAATGGATGGTCATCGTCAGGGTCTTCACCTTTCGGCTTGAACTCTCCTTTCGGCTAAGGGCATATGCTACCACATTGGCCTTGCCGGGATGGTAACGGATTTCACACTCATAATCACTAAGTAGTTCTACCCATCGCCGTTGCCTCATGTTCAAGTCTTTCTGATCAAAGATGTGCTGCAGGCTCTTATGGATTTCACACTCATAATCACTTGGTTCCGTAGAGATAATGTCTCCAAATCTTCAATGCAAACACTACGGCTCCTAAATCCAAGTCATGTGTGGTATAGTTGACCTCGTGTGCTTTTAGCTGTCTAGAGGCATAAGCAATTACTTTTCCTCTTTGCATAGGCACACAGCCTAAGCCTTCATTAGACACATTGCAGAAAACAACGAAGTCCTATGTTCCTTCGGGCAAGGACAGGACCGCCGCGCTGCACAAGGCTTTCTTCAACGTCTGGAATGCAGTTTCTTGCTTATCACTCCAACAAAAGGGTACACCTTTATGTGTTAGAGTAGTTAAGGGTTTGGCGATTCTGGAAAAGTTCTGGATAAATCTCCGATAATAGCCGGCAAGACCCAAGAATTGCTGGATTTCTGTGGGTGTCTTCGGTGCCAACCAATTCTCTATCGCTTTAATCTTGGAAGGATCGACATGAATACCCTCCTTGCTTACCACGTGACCGAGGAAAGTTACCTTCCGAATCCATAACTCACACTTGGAAAATTTCGCGTACAACTTCTCGGATCTAAGGGTTTCCAACACTAGCCTCAAGTGTTGTTTGTGATCTTCTTCGCTTCTGGAGTAGACAAGTATGTCATCAATGAACACAATGACGAACTTATCTAGATAAGGACGACACACCCGGTTCGTGAGGTCCATGAACCCTGCTGGTGCGTTGGTTAGACCGAAGGGCATCACTACGAATTCATAATGTCCATACCAAGTTCTAAAAGTTGTTTTGGAAACATCGCTCTCATGAACTCGTAGCTGATGGTACCCTGACCGAAGGTCTATCTTGGAGAAGTAACTGGCTCCCTGGATTTGATCGAATAGGTCATCTATTCGCGGAAGAGGATATCGGTTTTTGACGGTCAACTTGATCAGCTCGCGGTAGACGATACACATCCGAAAGGATCCATCTTTCTTCTTAACGAACAATATCGGAGCTCCCCAGGGCGAGGAACTCGGTCTAATGAATCCTTTACTGAGCAACTCGTTGAGTTGGCTGGATAACTCCTGCATTTTTGTTGGAGCTAAGCAATACGGAGATTTTGCCACAGGGGTAGCTCCAGGAATACGGTCAATACGGAACTCGACCTGACGCTCGGGAGGAATTCCTTGAAGCTCTTTAGGAAATACATCAGGAAAGTTACAGACTTCAGGGATGCTCGCGAGGTCTTTAACTTCCTGTTTCTCGTTGATTACATGGGCTAAGAATGCAATGCACTTCTTTCGCATGAGCTTTTGAGCTTTGATGCAGAAAATGATACGAAGATTGGGACTGAGTTTATCGCCATAGATTACGAGATTTTGATCCGAAGGAAGGTTGAAACGGATAGGTTTTTCGAAACAGAGTATATCAGCATGATTGGGACTCAACCAATCCATGCCAATGATGACATCAAAGCTCTTTATGGAAATTGGCATCAGATTAATGGGAAATGAATGGTCATTTAGGGTAAGAGTACAACCTATGAACACCTCGCTGGCGCTTTCTTTCTCACCGTTAGCCATCTCGACAGTAAACATTTTGGTTAAAGATTGGAGATTATGTTTTAGGTTATGTTTGAACAAATGACTAACAAAGCTTCTTTCAGCACCTGAATCGTAAAGAATACTAGCATATGAGTTGTTGAGAAGGAACGTACCCGAGACTACAATGGGATCGGCGACTGCTTCCTCCCGTCATATGGCTAGGACTCTCTCGGTATTATCAGCTGTTGATTTCGTGCGGCAATTCCTTTTAAAGTGCCCAACCTCTCCATAGTTATAGCAGGCTTGACCAACGCCTGCTCCAGATGATTGATTGGCCGATTGGGCCGGAGCTTTGCAGAATCGGACCGTGTGCCCCTTCTTACCACAATTGGTACAAGATAGTTCTCGGCAGGGGCCGGGGTTGTGGTGATATTTGCACTAGTCACACAGAGGGAGATTACCAGCATATCTGCTAGAAGGAGTTGGAGCTGTGGATCCCACAACAGAAGCAGCAGTAACAGGGATAGTAGCAGCATGGATTGCTACAGTCTGCTGTCTCTTGGAGGATCCTTGGGAAGATTGATCCTTCTTCTTCTTCCAGAACTTTCCTTTCTCACCACTCCTCTTGGTCGGTTCACGAGCGGTGGTGGTTTCCTCGACGTCATCACTGTGATCAATTAGGGTTTGGGCTAAACTCTTGGCACTATCATAGGTATCCGGACGTGCAGCTAAGGCGTTTCCCTTAGTTGGCTGGGCCAGCCCCTATATGAACTTTTATATCTTTTTACTTTCAGGAGTGACCAATCCTGGGCAGAGAAGTGTGAGGTCATCGAATCGAGAAGTGTATGCAGCAATATCGGAACCCTTCATCTTCAGGTTCCAGAGCTCATGCTCTAGTTTCTGCATTTCACCACGGGGACAGTATTCGGCTATCAGGAGTTCTTTCATGGCTTCCCAGCCCATGGCATTGACTACGGGTAGGGTCAGAGATTTAACTCGGCCATTCCACCAAGTCAAGGCTTTATCAATGAAGGTACAGGTTGCGAACTTGACCTTATCAGATTCCGCACAAGCACAGATTTCAAAGATGGATTCGATTTTCTCGAACGATTGGGATAAGGAAATGACACCTCCAGTGCCATCGAATGATGTTGGTTTCGCATTCATGAAGTCCTTATAGGAACCCTCCTTTCAGTGTCCCTGATTTCTTTCTTGATCCCGAGTTTGAGTACCGCCTGCCGAACCACCGGAACCACCGGTGTTCAATTGAGACATAGCAGCTGCCACCGCGGCGGTAAAAGCTGCCTGAAATACCACGGGGTCAAATTCAGGAGGAGGTAGTGGTGGAGGGTTGTTGGTGTTTGAGCTGGGTCTCTTTCTTGGAGGCATCTTGATCTAATAAGATCAAGAAAGAGAGGATGATAAGTCCACTGAATCGAATCGAGAGATATGACAGATATATATTCTGAATAAGCGATAAAGCAGGAAAGAGTTATCAAAGCAGGTAAACTATCGCTAACGGAATGATCAAGGATCTATACGTGAACAAGAATTTCTACAAAGGATTGGCTCGAGAAATACTCCCATAGTATTTCATGATTCGCTACGACACTGGCTCAATGTTTGTGGTATTAGGGTAAGTTTTAGGCATGTCGCATACCACAGTCACACCCAAGCACATGTTGGCCGTGTCTCGAATGAATATAGTTGGCTAGACTATTTTGATCCTAGACACAACTACATAACTGCCCAGGTTTAACCGTAGTACACAACACCCATTTACTTATGTTTTGTTCTACTTGTAGTTACGGATCTCGACGGTTCGGTATACTTGTATACTTTTGAAAATACTTATAGTTTGAAGATACTTTTAATTCAGAGCACTTAGGCCCTTTAGTGTTTATAGTTTTATACCATGTAAGGCTTGGTATACTTTATTCACTATAAACAAGGGCTGTGATACCAATCTGTCACACCCCGAAAACCGAAGGCAGAAACATTTCCAGGGTTTACTCCACGTTGAGTATCAAATCCAATGCACATAGTAAGTAAAGTAAAACAACCATTACATTACATATAGAAAAGTTTACATTTGTTTCAAAAGTAAGTTGTACAGTTGTGATACATAGTATATATAAACAAAACGAGACAAGTCTTCTGTACGCACCGTCTTCGAACAAAAGGATCTTCGGGTACCTATCTAACGCTGACCTAAGAATACAAGTAGTTTGAAAATCAGCATAACGCTGGTGAGTTCATAAGCGGTTTTTGTTTAGTGGAAAAATGTACAAGTTTCATTTCCGTTTCTGAAAATGTTACACACATACCAAGAAAATCCCATATTTTCTTAAAAGGTTAGTTATTGATTCCCAAAAACCGAAGGCAGAAACATTTCCAGGGTTTACTCCACATTGAGTATCAAATCCAATGCACATAGTAAGTAAAGTAAAACAACCATTACATTACATATAGAAAAGTTTACATTTGTTACAAAAGTAAGTTGTACAGTTGTGATACATAGTATATATAAACAAAACGAGACAAGTCTTCTGTACACACCGTCTTCGAACAAAAGGATCTTCGGGTACCTGTCTAACGCTGACCTAAGAATACAAGCGGTTTGAAAATCAGCATAACGCTGGTGAGTTCATAAGCGGTTTTTGTTTAGTGAAAAAATGTACAAGTTTCATTTCCGTTTCTGAAAATGTTACACACATACCAAGAAAATCCCATATTTTCTTAAAAGGTTAGTTATTGATTCCCAAACGTAATGTAAAGTTGTACACTGAAAACATGTTTACCCTTATTAGTGTATGTTATCTGGTTTGTTACACTTTTCTGGTTATGTACAATGTTCCCCAGGAAAATCCCATATTTTCCTGAATGTTGGTTAGCAAATGTGAAAGATGTATTCTGAAAACCTGGTTATCTTGTGAAATGTATTAGTTTTTAACACGTATATAAAACTAATATTTACTAAGTAAGTTGATTACTTTATTCATTATTACTATTAAGTAAATTTCTATTATCCTAATTGCGAGTTCCATAACCGTACGATAGACTAGATATGGCAATAAGTAGTCCACATCACCATACGACTTTCGTCACCCTTGAACCATTTCGGTTCGGCTGTAGCTAGCAGCCAGGTGTGGGGTAGTCAGCCCCGTATAGATCTATACACTCAAGTCACGCTCCCTATCTAAGAGATTCTGGTTATGGGCGCAGTCCTCCACTCGCGTATCTCTGTGGAGTGTTCGCCGAGGACGTGTCTCCAATTATATAGGGCTAACAAATTTACTAGTAATAATATGATAATCCTCCACTCGCGTATCTCTGTGGAATGTTACTGAGGAGAAAACAGTGTACGGAGTTTTATGTTCAAAGGTTCTAATGAGATGCTTTTAACTGGTAAAATGTGGAAAACCATTTGTGAAATAAATAAAACATAACAGTTTACAACTAATTTCACAAATGATGTATATGATTACCCTGCAAGTTTCAAACAGTTGTCAGTTGTGGTTATCAGTGTTAAAAGCATATAAGTTTTGAAACATACACATGTAAAACAAGTTTTAAGTACAATTTTCCATTGTACTTTGCTTGTATTCCCCCCTGAAAACAGTGAAAACAGTGAAAAAGGGTAGGGGTATGAACTCACCAGACGAGGAAATGCGACTGTTTCGGACACTAAATGTTGGTTCGGGGCTTGATTACACACGAGGTTCCTATATAATATGAAATAATATCCAAACTTAATGATTTATGCAAGTTTAGGGCCAAATATGGGTATTAGAGTGGGTGTATGGTCTTGAAAATGAGTGTGTGGCTGGGGAGTGCGGCCAAGAGTGTGTGTGAGGCGGCACAAAAGAGTGTGCGGCCGTATAGAGGGTGTGTGCGGCCGTGCACAGGAGTGTGCTGCCGTACACTCCTCATTTGAGTCCATATGTTGATTTTCGAAGTGTATGCTCTTCATACTTGGGAGTTTTGAATGTGTGTTGCCCCCATATGAAGGTGTGCAGCCGTACACCTTCATGGGATGATGACTATGATGAACATAATGAGTTTTAAGCTTGGGATCCAAGTGTTTACCACTATACTTAGCTTGAAGATGGAGTAGATCATGATTATGAAGCCTTCCAAGTGTTCTTGGTTAACGATTTAGAGAGAGAAAGTAGACAGAGGGAAGAGAACATCTAAATGAATGAATGAAGGGGTATATATCCATAAATTGAATTGGGTGTGAGGTTGAGGGTGTTTGTGGTTGGGTGTGTGGCCGTACACACAGGTGTGTGGCCGCACACACAAGTGTGTGGCCGCACACACCTCATTTAGTGAGCTTAGCCCGATATTGTGATACTAAACACTCTCCAACCCTTCCTAAGACTCATATCTAGATTATACTAAGTCTAGAGCACTCATATGAAATCACAAGATTTAATAAAAGACAATGAAGTCAAGTTTTAGTGCTAGATCAATTACATGGGTTGGAAGTTTCGGGTTGTCACAATACACTTCTTCGGAGGCATGGTTTTTCTTACACGGAAAGGAATACAAGATAATGAGAGACGATGGCTAACCCTGGACATATCTGTCTTGACTGTATTAGGCGTAAATTTTTTCCGTGCCTTGGTTACTGGTTGTCTGAGTGTCGACCTACATCCCTATGATGTAGTCCTGGTAATCAAGGTAGGAGTGTGAGTATCAGAAAAAGGGCATAAGATGCGAGTCGTTCCTACTACGTTACCTTTATAATGGGAAGGTTTCACTCTCCGGCCTGGAAAGATTTGCAAACAGTTCGGAACGAACACCGCGGGGAGAGAGGCTTATGAAGACTTATGACTAAATACTCTCAATAGAGGTGCGGGGATCCGATCTAATCGTGTTACTGGCAACGGGAAACGGCGATTTTACCTAACACATAGCGTGAGTAGCGTAACCACTAACTCACTAAATTTGTATTATTTTATAGGTGTATTAGCATGATGAACACGAGGAGAAGACACTTCTCGGGTTCCATGTAGTGGCTCCCTCTGTCTACCTCGTACCTTTGACTGGAATCAGCGTTGGTTTCCTTCGGGTAGTTACCTAGGGTTCTCTTCTCGTATGGACATATTGAATCTCTACTCCGCCTTGCTTCCGAATCCGACTTTGGGTGTCATGACTTCATGATGGATGACTAGAAATTTCGGAAGTTTAGGCGAATTTCTCAACATGTCCCTAAAGAGATATAGGCACTTGGTGAATTCAATAGTCTCGACCCAGTTCATTTATTTCCGAACAAGAAATCTTCTCAATGAACCTCTTCTGGGTCTAAATCAACTCGTCTGTCAGGCACTGAAGTGGATAGGGCTTCCTACAGGGTTCGTGCGAGAATGGAAATCTCTAAAGAATCCTAAAAGATTATTAACATTTCACTGGATGATCCATATCGAGTCCTGCTACGATTACACAGGGTATACAAATCATATATAGCTTAGATCCGATAGGCCTTCGAATATGTGATACTACTCTATATCCACATCCCAACGAGGAAAAGGAAGTAGAGTGAAACTACACATTCTTAGCCTATGGGATCCTTATTATATATAACCTTGGGAGTATACCCTCTGTAGTTGTAGGTATATCAATAAGGATCTTTTTAGTTCTTCACACAAGGTTATCTATATATATATATATATATATATATATATATATCCTAAAATACCCCTATGGTATTTTAATTTCTTGTTGGTTTTCTTATCTTCTGAATGTGATTATGGGATTTGTGTGAGTCTTTTAGTGTTCCAAAATACTCCTATAGTATTTTAACTTTATGTTTGGCTCTAACATTCCTAGTTGGTAAGTTCCAGACGTGTTGCAACACCACTACCACTCCCAAGCACATGTTCATCGCATCTCGAATAAATGTAGATGATCAAGTTACATTTATTCCAGCTTACGATTACATAACTGCCCAGGTTTGACGGTAATGCTCAACATCCGAAGACTTTTATTATTGTTCTTCTTGTGATACTTGTGTTCGAGTGTTTAGATTATGGATGTTATTATAATTTGGTAAAATATGGTTATATTTTAAAGTATAATTCTTGGTCAGAGTGTTTTATCCCTTAGTATTTATAGGCTATATCTCTTTTATGAATTGATATACTTACTTCACTATAAACAATGCTCTGATACCAATCTGTCACACCCCAAAACCGGAACGGCAGAAACGTTCTGGGGTGGAGGACGTCATGTCAAGTATCACAACACATGCATTATAGTAATCAAAGTACAACAACCATTGCATTAATAGTAATAGTTTTACATGGTTTACATATCAATGCATCAAAGTAATACAAGTAATAATATAAGTACAGCTTGCTACTAAGCTATCTTCATCAACAGCTTCGGGGATGTACCTGTCTAATGTTGACCTGAGAATACAAGTTATTTGAAAAGCGAGTATCAGCATTTTTACGAATGCTGGTGATTTCATATGTATTTAGTGTGATTTTATCCAAATAACTTTAATAAAAGTGGTAGTTTTAGAGTGTCCATTACATTAGTGTCTTTTCCAGAAAATCCTATATTTTCTTTAATAAAAGCAGTCTTCTACCAAGACTGGACGGAGTTATGTGGTAAAAAGTAGTTTTCCCTTAATCGCTATCACTATCAAAATACAGAAATTGATTATTAAAGAAAGAAAGAGAATCAGGGAAATAACTTATGCCTCAGCAGTGAAGACTGCTTAGTCTAATAAGGAGAGACACAGACCGTAGACGGTACCAAATGAAAGGTACAACTGGCAAGGTCTAAACAGAGAATACAGACCCCAGACAGTATCAAATGAAAGATACAACTAGCAAGGTCTAAAAACAGTGTGACTCTGAGAGTGGGTTTCCAACATATAGTGTAAATTGCTGGTGAAATACCATTACCTTAAGGCCTTGAATTATAAGGTAACCTGGGATACTCGTAACCATACTAACCGACACTAGAGTACTTGACGCCCTACAAGCGTCTATGAAATGTGACATTTGTCACCCCTTGGCTTGGTAGGTCGTGGATTGTAGCTAGCAGTCAGGGTGCGGGGGTGTCAATCCCGTATAGATCTATACACACAATGTCCGCTCTCCCTACAGGAGACTCTGGTTACCAACTAGACGACGGTGAAGGCCGTTTCCCAAAGATGCATCCCAAATAGTGGGTAGTGGGTTTCCAATATAAGTGCTAAACTAGAGGTAGAGACTCATAACTGAACTGACTAGAATAAACCTATATGGCTATGCTCGTATACATAATATATAACTAATGAATCAAACGACCTTCGTATGGACATCCGATCCCACCAGACCACATCTCAACGAAGAAAGGGAAATAGGGCAGACAAACCTTCCTAAGTCCTTCAATCATTACTTATATGCATCTATACAAGCACAGGCATACATCTAACTACGATTGAGTGTGTAACAAGTGGAAACATATCGTAAAGTATAACCAAATTGTGATGTATAACCGAATCGTGTGGAATAACCGAATCGTGAAGTATAAGCGTACAGTGTGGAATAACCGAATCGTGAAGTATAAGCGTACCAAATATATTTGTATCACAAAGTGGAAGCGACAACAGGTGAAGTAAGAGCATCTAACAGGTATAAGTGTATCACGAGGTAGAAACGAAAACAAGTGAAGTAGGAGCGTATCGAGTATAAGTGAAGTAGAAGCGATATCAAGTATAAGTGAAGTAGAAGCATATCGCTAAGTAAGAGTGTAAACAAGTATAAGCGTTTAACTAAGTAGAAGTATCAACTAAGTAAAAGGATAACAAGGCAGTGGTATATAACGAGTAGGGTATCAAAACATGGAAGAAAAACTTTATACTTAAGAAAATCACGACAGGGTATTCTTTTGTACAATAAGTTTGAAAACCTTTGGAAAACTCTCATAAATCTGTTTTAAATGAAACATTGATAAAACAACATAAGTAAAAGATTTGAACAAGAGAAAGCATTTTAGAAAAACCATTTATAGTGTCATACCCGATAAAACAGCTTACAGTGTGGTAAATCCTTGTGCATACGGGTTATCAATTACATGTGATTGATATGATAACTGGCATGTTTAACTTGTATTCCCCCCTTATAAAACATGTAAAAACATTTAAAAGGTTCATTCAGGGGTATGAACTCACCTTATGTAAGTGGATCCGACGAAGGTGTCAGTTGGGTGCTCGGTGTCAAGTAAAGACTTGGACACGCTTAGTGACCTATTTAACATATGATAACATATGTTCACATACAATTAGTACATTTAATACTAATTAAACAAGTATACGCTTCCTAAGTGCGAAAACACTTTTAATTAAGCGTTAGGGGTGTCCCGGGTAACTTTTAAGGGCTTGAATGGCTTAGGAATGGAGTTTACTCTCCAAGAGTAAACTCTATATATAGAGTTCACGGCCCTAGGACAACTCCCCATGAGTTTACGGCCGTAAACTAGTGGTGAGGGTGTTCTAGGATGCTTAAAGGCCTTATACCAATTGTGGAATTTTGCTAGGTTCAATTCTAATGTGTTTGATTGGATTTAAGGCACTTATATGGACCAAATGGGAGTTTACTGCCCTAAACTAGGGAGTTTAGGGTCGTAAGCTCCCATGTACATATCTTTTGGTGTTTTATGGGCTTAAATGGTAGAGGATAAAATCCCATGCATTTTTCCAAGTCAAATGAAGGAGTTTGGGACCATTTGGGCATTAAATGGGAGTTTACAGCCCATGAACCACCTCTATGGGAGTTCATGGCCGTGAACTCCTACTCCCTTGGTTTTATTTATGTTTAAGGCCCTTACAACTATGGTATTGCATTCAACCTATTTTTCCAAGGCCATAGGGGGTGTTGAGGGCATTTCTAACACTAGGAAATGAGTTTACTCCCCATGAAGGGGAGTTTACGGCCCAAGTACAATCTTGGGAATTAAACTCATGTTTACTCCCCAAAATGCTAGTTCAAGGTGTTCTAAGTCCGATTCCATAAGCCTACAAGTCATATATAAGCCTTAGGGACAATTTGGAGGGGTTTTGGGGCTTAAAAACCCCCATTAAATGGTGTTCACGGCCTAGTAGTGTTCTTGGGACGTAAACACATGATTTTGTCCCTATTTTATGTTTTAAACTCGAATTTGCAGGCTAGATAAGTTATACAACGAGTTAGGATAGTTTACCTACTCGTTTGGGGCTCGAAACGGACGATTTTTGGCTCGAATTTAAGTCGTAGAGAGAGAGAGTGGGGAGAGTGTAAAAATTCTCGAATGGACTCCACTCACCCTTATATAGGGGTTGGAGTTGGGGCTCAGTGGAAATCTACCCAACACTGCTGTTAAACGGGGCTTTTTGGTCACACCCGATTAAACGGTCAAATTTTGACTTGGTTGCAACCACACGTTTTTAAGGGTATTTTGTGGGTGTTTCTAATTTGTTTCAACCCTTACCAAGTCATTATAAATGTCTTAAATTAATTAACCTCTTCCAAAAGGTTAACGGACACTTAAATAAGCGAGGCTTATTAACGGAAAAGGTTAAAAATGACGGAATAGCTTTCGGGTTGTGATAGCTTGTGAGTGTGTTTTGAGCTTGAAGTTACATTTTCAAGGTAAAGTAGGAGAAGAAGGAACCATTGTTGGAGCTAGAAGTTGAAGAACAAGTGTAGATTCGAGTTCTACAGTGGTTGGAGATCACTTCTGAGGTAAAAAGCTCAAAGCTTTCCTTGTTCTTCATAAGTTTTGCTTTTTGGACCATTTTTAGGATTTTTGGTTCAAAGTTGGAGACTTTATGTGCAAACAGTCTCCATGAGTTTAGATCTGAACTTTTCTAGTGTATATTGTGTTAAGGATTCATAAAAATCCATTCTTGGACGTGGATCTTGTGTCATGCATGAGTTATAGTCTCATTATGGAAAGAGGAAAGGTGTTTTGAGGACAAAGTGACCTTTACAGCCATGCAAAGGCTTAAAGGTTTCAACTTTATGGATTAAGTCATGTTAGAGGAGTCAGATTTGAATTTTAGATGAAAGTCTTAATCATTTAAGACCTGAATGAGATGGATGAGGAAGTTCGGTATTACACTGGGCGTAATCCCAATACGCGCGGTGTAAGGGGCCGTGTACCCCGATTATGTGAAGGCTCCGGGTACACCCAGCGTACACGTTTGGTACGCGCAACGTAACCCGGAGGGTTGACTTTTGTTGAATTTTATGGTTTGGTCAACTTTAGTGTATTTGAGCCAAGTAAGGGGTAAAATGGTCTTTTACCTCTCCTGAGAGTAATTAGAGGAAATGGTCTAGCCTTGGGAATTATGTTGATGACAAGTGATTATTTCATATGATTAGGCGGAGGCTAGGTCTTATTTCTCTGAGTTCGAGATTTTCGAGTTACCGAGTTACACGAGGTGAGTCTTCTCACTATATGTTACCTAGAGTGGTATTATGTGTTGACTCGAGGGTCTTATGTGTTATATATGAGATTATGTGTTATGTGATATATACATGTTGTATGATTTTATAGACCGGGCCGGAGGGTCCAACGATACAAACCGGGCCGGATGGCCCAACGAGTAATGACCGGACCGGAGGGTCCAGCGAGCTACGGGACCGGAGGGTCCTGCTGAGACGCATCGACCGAAGGGTCGTATTATGGCCTCGAGTGGTGTTTGTGTTGTATACGGTATTTTGGGAAACTCACTAAGCATTCGTGCTTACAGTTGTTGTGTTATGTGTTTCAGGTACTAGTGAGGACCGTGGAAAAGCGTCGGCGTGACCCGTACACACTAGAGAGAGGATTTGATTTTGGTGATCTTGGGATACACTATGATTTGATAACTATTGTTGGATACTTTTGAGAATATTTTTATATGAATTTGGTTGTTGAAAAATGAAAATTTTGTTTTGAAAATTACGTTGTTACAAGTTGGTATCAGAGCCTTGGTTTGAGAAATTTTCAATGATAAAAACTAAATTTTCTAAAAGAGCAAGGACTTTTGAGACAACCAGAGCAGAGCAGTGTGTACGGTTAGCCAGCGCCCGAACGGTGAATCCCCAAAATACGCTTACATTATGTGTTATGAGTTATGCTATGTTATGTTATGCATGCTAGAGTAGGCTAGGTATTCATATTAGGACTTGAGTGGTCTGATTTGTGATGCCTTAGCCTAGGAGATTTCTGCTGCTATGAGATGCTTTGGGAGCGAGTAGGTAGTAGATACGAGCTCATGGGAGGTCTAATAAAGCGTAGCCAATGCATAGCGAGAGTAGAGTACTTGTGCTCTGGGATCCAAGGAGGAGGACTTGGGGTGAATATTTATATGGTGTGGTCAGTAGTATAGGGCCCGTACTACTGAAGACACCGGATCCGTGAGCGGTCCAAGTAAGAATCCTTTGGATATTGGAGGACGAGTAGGGTTGCATTATCGAGTGCGAGTATGCTAGATCGAGTCTCTGATGATTATATGTTGTATTTCAAAGGCATCATGGTCGGGACACGACACACACCTGAGAGTAGTGGTGTCAGCAACGAGGAGATCCGTCGATTGATTCATGAGGAGGTGGTTGCTGCCACCCGGGATGAGATTCCAGAGATGTTCGGGGACATCAAGACCACATTGATTGAGACTTTTGATGAGCGGTATGCAGCAGTGACTGAGGCTGCGGCAGCTGTAGCTACTGCTGTTGTTGCTGCTGCCAGACCTCAGGGAGGTGACTCGTTGTTGTTTCGGGAGTTCAGCAACACGAAGCCACCAGAGTTCGATGAGATGCAATACCCGATTGCTACGATGAGATGGATCTCTGACATCGAGGGATGTTTCTATACGTGTTCTTGTCCAGAGCACTTGAGGGTACGGTTCACTCTGAACCAGCTCCGCTTGGGAGCAAAGGATTGGTGGATGTTCGTGACGGCAATTTTCACTTTGGCGGAGATTTCTAAGTTTACCTGGGAGAGGTTCACCGCCATGTTCAGAGAGGAGTATGTTCCGACGGTGGAGAGGGAACGGTTGATTCAGGAGTTCTTGACCCTCAAGTAGGGTACTGATTCTGTTACGAGTTATTACCAGGAAGTTTCATGAGAGGGCGATGTTTTTCCCTAAGCAGGTGTCTTCTGAGCAGGCTCGCATGAGCCTGCATCTGAGTGTTCTGAGGAGAGATATTCGGGAGTCAGTGGCAAACTCGAATTACTTAACATTTTCTGAGCTCCAGGCAAATGCCCGGAAGAGGGAGATTGAGTTGGAGGCTCAGGCCAGGGAGGAGGCCGAGTCACAGAGGGTAGATCGGCGGCCGGCTCAGTCTCAGCCGGCAGCCAAGCGGGCCAGACCCGCTGATTCAAGATCTAGAGGCACGAAGGGCCGCACTTGTGGGAAGTGCAGCAAGAGTCACAAGGGGTCGTGCAAGGATGGAGTATGCTACAAGTGAAGGAAGGAGGGGCACATCACGAGGGATTGCCCCAAGGGATTTTCGGTTTGCTTCCATTGCAACCAGACCGGCCATCGGAAGGTCGAGTGCCCTCAGCTAATTCAGGGATCCGCGCTTGCTGCTAGAGCTACCGAGGTTCGGCCAATGAAGCCCGAGGCTCGTGGGAGAGCTTTCCAGTTAACTGCGAAGGAGGTCCGCGCATCGCCTGATGTTGTGGCTGGTATGTATTATGTATTTATCTTTTATTTGAGTTGAGATTTTGTGCTTATATGATGATATGCGTAGGTACTTTTCTTGTGAGTTATGTGCCTGCTTTGGTATTATTTGACTCCGGTGCGAGTCGGTCGTTTGTTTCCTTGGCATTTAGTTAGCACATTAGTATCCATTGAGAGGCGTTGGGTCGACCTCTGCGAGTTTCCATAGCTGATGAGCGAGCAGTGTATGCTACGGATGCGATTCGAGGATGTATCCTTGAGATCTTCGGTGTGGAGTCCCCGATAGATCTGGTTCCGATTGCGATGGGGGACGTATGTGTTATAGTGGGCATTGACTGGTTGAACCGATTTGGAGATATCACAGACTGCGAGTGTCAGTTGGTGACGGTACGAGACCCTAGTGGGGGAGTACATACGGTGTACAACGAGGGGACCCAATGTGGGTCAACGTTTTGCTCGGCTGCCAGGGCGAGGCAGATTTTGCAACAGGGCTGCAATGGATTCGTGCCTATGTGGTGGACATGCGAGTGGCCGCTGGGAGGCTAAATTGAATTGATGAGTTTCCGATAGTGTGCGAGTGTCCGGATGTTTTTCCCGAGGAGTTGCCGGGTGTGCCTCCCGAGAGACAAGTGGAGTTTCGTATCGATTTGGTTCCAGGAGCAGCACCTATCTCCAAGGCGCCTTATTGCCTCGCGCCGCCAGATATGCGGGAGTTATCCTCGCAGCTTCAGGAACTGCAAGGGAAGGGGTTTATTCGACAGAGTAGCTCGTCGTGGGGAGCGCCGATTCTTTTTGTCAAGAAAAAGGATGGTTCACATCAAATGTGCATTGATTACCGGGAGTTTAACAAGTTGACGGTCAAGAACTGTTATCTGTTGCCGAGGATCGATGACCTGTTCGATCAGTTGCAGGGGGCGTCTTGGTTCTCCAAGATAGACTTGAGGTCGGGTTATCATCAGATGAGGGTTCGGGATGAAGATATCCAGAAGACAGCGTTTGGAACTCGTTATGGGCATTACGAGTTCGTGGTGATGCCTTTTGGACTCACCAATGCACCAGCTGCGTTCATGGATCTCATGAACAGGGTGTGCAGGCCGATGCTGGATCGGTCGGTAATCGTATTCATTGATGATATTTTGGTATATTCGAGGTCTAGAGAACATCATGAGGAGAATTTGAGGGAGATCCTTGGAGTTCTGAAATTGGAGAGGCTTATGCCAAATTCTCTAAGTGTGAGTTCTGGTTACGGGAAGTTCAGTTCTTGGGACATCTCGTCCACCAAAATAGGATATTGGTCGATCCGGCCAAGATTGTGGCGGTCATGAGGTGGGAGGTACCGAGATCACCCACCAAGATCAGGAGCTTTCTGGGATTGGCCGGCTCCAAGATCATCATGCCACTTACCAAGATGACCCGAAAGGGTGTCGCTTTTTCCTGGGGTCCAAAGCAGCAGACCTCATTTGAGACACTTCACTAGAAGTTATGCGAAGCCCCGGTGCTCGCACTCCCGGAAGGGATGCAAGATTTTGTGGTGTACTGTGATGCATCGATATCCGGTTTGGGAGCAGTGGTTATGCAGAGGGGGCATGTGATAGCATATGCATTGACGCAGCTGAAGCCTCATGAGTCG
The DNA here is from genome assembly GCF_002870075.4 of Lactuca sativa. Lineage (NCBI taxonomy): Eukaryota > Viridiplantae > Streptophyta > Magnoliopsida > Asterales > Asteraceae > Lactuca > Lactuca sativa. The sequence continues at coordinate 305,183,771 of NC_056630.2, read as the reverse complement.
AGGTATCCCACCCACGATCTGGAGCTGGGGGTTGTGGTGTTCGCCCTCAAGATCTGGCGTTACTATCTGTATGGGGTTCGGTGTACCATATACACAGACCACAAGAGTCTGAAGTACTTGATCGATCAGCCCAACTTAAATATGCGCCAGAGGAGATAGTTGGATGTGGTAAAGGATTATGATTGTGATATCCTATACCACCCGGGCAAGGCTAATGTTGTAGCCGATGCTTTGAGCCGCAGGGCGGAAAGCGCCCCAATGCGAGACGTTTGTATGAGGTTGACAGTGATGACTCTGGTGTTGGACACCATTCGAGGGGCCCAGGCGGAGGTCGTGAGACTGGAGAACACAAAAGTGAGCGGGTGATCGGGCAGGTGTCGGATTTTGTTACCGATAGTCGAGGACTTTTGACTTTTCAGGGCCGGATTTGGGTACCGTTTGTGGGCGGAGCGCGTACCATCTTGATGGAGGAGGCCCATAGGACGAAGTTCTCGATCCATCCCGGGGCCACTAAGATGTTTTTGGACCTAAAGGAGTACTGGTAGCCCTGTATGAAGAGGGATGTTGCATGGTTCGTAGAGAGGTGCTTGACCTGTCACAAGGTTAAGGCCAAGCACCAGCGTCCGCATGGTAAGCTGCAGCCGTTTGAGATTCCCGAGTGGAAGTGGGAGCATATTACCACGGATTTTATCACCAAGTTGCCAAGGAAAGCTAGAGGTGTCGATGCAATTTGGGTGATTGTGGACAGGTTGAGGAAGAGCGCTCACTTTCTTGCTATCAGTGAGAGCTCTTCTGCTGAGAGGCTGGCAGAGCTGTATGTGAGGGAGGTGGTATCGTGGCATGGAGTTCCAATATCGATTGTTTCAGATCGAGATGTGCGATTTACTTCCAGATTTTGGAAAAAGTTTCACGAGGAGTTGGGTACGAGGTTGCATTTCAGTAGTGCATACCACCCACAGATGGATGGACAGAGTGAGCGGACGATTTAGACGCTTGAGGACATGCTTCGGGCATGTGTATTGGATTTCGGCGGCAGTTGGGACACGTATTTGCCCTTGGCTAAGTTTTCCTACAACAACAGCCATCACTCGAGCATTGGTATACCACCTTTTGAGCTGTTTTATGGGAGGAGGTGTCGGACCCCCATATGCTGGGGAGAAGTAGGGCAACGCGTGATGGGTAATACGGAGATTGTGCTCCAGACGGCAGAGCAGATACAGCAGGTCAGACAGAGGCTGTTGACCGCTCAGAGTTGCCAGAAGAGTTATGCGAATAGGCGACGATCTGAGCTCGAGTTCCAGGTCGGTGATTTCGTGCTCCTAAAGATATCTCCTTGGAAAGGAGTGATCCGATTCAGGAAGAGCGGCAAGTTGGGACCCCGGTATATTGGGCCGTTTAGAGTGATCGCGAGAGTGGGTAAAGTAGCGTATCGCTTGGAGCTACCTGCAGAGTTGGAGCAGATTCGTGCTACCTTCCACGTGTTGCAGCTAAGGAAGTGTATTGCCGAAAAGATCAAGGAGGAACCGAAGATGGGGTCAAAGTCTGATGAGTCAAAGAAAAAAGCGAAAGTTGGTGGAGTCTCAGGATTTGATTGCCATTACTGTGGAGGCAAGAAACCATTTTGCAAAAGATTGTATGTTGAAAAAGAAAGAAGAAAAGATAAATGATGAAGATGAGGAAGCGAGCCTCCTAAGAAGACTGGAGGAAATCAAGAAAAGAATGTTTGCTGCTAACAATACTAGTATGAATGCTTTAATTGTGCAGGATACAGACAACCGTGATAAATTTGGTGGTGTGGAAGTATGGTCCACAGATTCAGAGGTTGAAGAAGTCAGAAATCCCAATCATGGGAAGGCAATGCTGGCAAAAGAAGAACCTGTGAAAGGAAGGTGCTTTATGGTGACTGAAGGATTGTCACAAGCGAGAGGATATACAACCGACAGGGGAATAGAAGACGATAAGGAGCGAGAGGACAGGTGTTTTGCTGCTAAACCTCTCAGCACACAGATCAACGAATGTGATGAGTTGATCAAGAAGGTACAAAATATTCTTGCTTCCTTAAATATACCTGTTACTAACTATGAAAAGGAGTTAAATAACTTAAAATCTAAATTTTCAAGCTTAAGTAGCAGTCTCACCCAAACTTGTGTCACAAATTCTAACCTAACTAATCAAATCAGCAGGATATCGTCAAAGAGTGAGGAAAGGAGGATGTGGATAGGGCAGAAGGAGAAAGAGTTGATTAGGTCTAAGGATGATTCGATTTATTTGCAAAGAGACAATCTTAAACTTCTTAAACAACGAAATGTGTTTTTTTTATTGCTAAAATACTTTATTTTAACATCACTCAATTGCATCTTGATTGTGAAATAGGAAAGAAGATACATCACATGATTTTACCCTTCCTTGAGTTAAAGGAGGATAAAATCGATGCTGAAGCCTACAACTGTGAAAATGTTGTATCTTCTGACGAGGTCTCTCCTGCATATAAAATAGGTCTGGACAAAATTGCATCCTCCATTAAGTCCAAAGATCACAAGGACATGATTAAAAATTTGTTAGACGAGAATGATAGATTGAAATTAAGAACCGAAACTGTACAAAATTTTGACTCTTTGAATACCAAATTAAGTTCATAAAATAAAATTGATTTTGAAAATGTATCTGAACTTAATGAGGATGATGATCTGAGTGAAATCTCTATAGAGGATGAGGTGGACTGTTCAGAATTTGTCAAAAGCGAACCTAAATCACGCAAAAACCTGATTTCTGAAAACTCTGTTGAGTTCGATCGCTGGTCAACTGACAAGACCAAAGTTCTCAAAGTGAAAGCTGTTGTGTACCAAAAGGTAAAAACCACTCCAAATCAAGTCTAGACAGTCCCTGGTGTCACTCCACAACAAACTGCATAATTGACAGCTATGGTGGAAGAAAATAATGTTGGCGGATGTGACGAGTTTTTCTGGTCAGCACCAATAGACAACGCTGATGAGACTAAGGGCCTATCTCAGAAGACCTCATGGAGAGTGAAAGGTAGATATATACCCGAACCACTAAATGAGCCTGCAAGATATGATGTGCCAAGCACAAGTGGAACCAAAACCTCTTTGGGCGAACCTGCGCAAACCACAAGTGAAACATCCTCAACAAAAAGTGAATGTTGTGCTCATGCTTCAAAGAGAAAGGCCAACATTCACAGAAATCCAAAACAGGTGGCTGATCGAAAACACCAAAGAAATTTGAGATACAAGAAGAATCTCTCAGAAAGAAAACAGTTTTGGAAATCACAAAATCCTCACTTCGTAAGGATAGACAGGAAGCACAAATCGCAAGAGGAATCAAGGAACCGAAAGGAGAGTTTCGGTCCCACGACCGAAATGCATCGAAAGAGCAGTTTCGGTCCTCAGAACAACACAAACCGAAAGGAGAGTTTCGGTCCCACAACCGAAATGCACATAAAGAGTAGTTTCGGTCCTCAGAACAACACAAACCGAAAGGAGAGTTTCGGTCCCACGACCGAAATGCACCAAAAGAGTAGTTTCGGTCCTCAGAACAACACCAACCGAAAGGGTAGTTTCGGTCCCTCAACAGAAAGGAACCGAAAGGATGGTTTCGGTACCTCTACCGAAAGGAACCGAAAGGAGAGTTTCGGTCCTCGAAGCAATATCAACCGAAAGAGCGGTCTCGGCTCTCCACCCAACTGCAACCGAAAGGGCAGTTTCGGTCCCCATCCCTACAAGTTCAATCTGACACACAGAAGACCCTATGCCGCTTCTAGACCCAACACTTCACATTCCAATTATCGTCCTTCTATTGACTTAAAGGGAAAAGGAAAACTCTTTCCAGAAGATAACAGACTTCCAAAAGTCATCCAAAAGGATGCTGAAGTCAACACCGCAAATCTCAATCCTACTAAACCAACCAAAATTAAAGTTTTCACCATAAAAATAAAAGATGAAACAACTTTAATAAAACGCACTTACTTGGTTGATATTTCTCTTACTATTCCATGTCCTATAAAAGGCTCACAAGGACCCAAGAAACTTTGGGTTCCTAAATCCGCTTAATATTTTGCAGGTTATTCGTGACGAGCAGTTTGACGAAGAATGGTACATTGATAGTGGCTGCTTGCTTCACATAACAGGGAGGAAGGAAGAACTGAGGGAGTTTCGGTCTCTCAAGGATGGTGGTATTGTGAAGTACGGCAACAACTCATATGGTACTATCAAAGGCTATGGAATGATCACTAATGTATAAGAAAAGTGGCGTGTGTTGAAGGGCTCCAACACAACCTTATCAGCGTTTCACAGTTGGTAGTTGGCACTGGATTGAAAGTATCATTTGACGATGAAGGCTCAGAGATTGTCGAGAAGAAATCCAATAACGTTCTGCTGATGCCAAAGCGAAAGGGGGAAATGTATCCTTTGAACCTCAACCCAATTCGAGGTAAACTAGCAGTTTGCTTACTCACAAAGGCTCACTCTGATGAAAGCTGGTTATGGCATCGAAGACTCTCTCATCTGAATTTCAAGGATATCAACAAGTTGGTTTTGGGTGATCATGTTCGAGGTCTTCCAGTTCTAAAATTTGATAAAGAACATCTTTGTGCAGCATGTGAAATGGGAAAGCAGAGTAGGAAAAGTCATCCTTCTATTATCAATACTAAGGTGATAGAACCATTGGAGCTGTTACATATTGACTTATGTGGACCATCGTCCATTGAAAGCATCGGTGGAAACAAGTACATTCTGGTAATTGTGGACAGTTTCTCTCGATTTACATGTGTGTTCTTCTTGAAGCAAGATTCTGAAGCCACTCCAAAGCTTAAGCTCTTTATAAAACAGATAGAGACTCAACTAAGGAAAGTCGTTCGTAATGTGAGAAGCGACAATGGCTTGGAATTCAAGAACAAAGATTCTGAAGACTTTCTTGCTGAATAGGGAACGACTCACAATTTCTCAGCCCCATATACTCCACAACAAAATGGTATCGTTGAAAGACGAAATCGATCTCTGTGTGAAGCAGCTCGAACAATGCTATGATTCGCGTCTTTGCCTTTGTATTTATGGGCTGATGCAATTGCTGCTGCTTGTTATACTCAGAATAGATCGTATTTGAACAAGCAATTCTCCATTAGTCCTTACGAGATTTTAAATACTTGTAAACCGAATGTGAAATTCTTTCATGTGTTCGGTTCAAGATGCTTCATCTTCAACTCTAGAGGGAATCGAAACAAGTTTGATGCTAAGGCTGATGAAGGAATTTTCTTAGGTTACTCCCTGAACTCCAAGGTGTATAGAGTTCTCAATAAGCGCTCAAAGAAGATTGACGAAACATACTATGTCACCTTTGACAATAGTTATGTTAAGAAGATGAAATCAACAGAAGATGCAACGCAGGAAATATATCCAAAATATGGTCAAGTTACAACCTCTATTTCAAATCTTTTCGAGCAATATTTGCTTCTGTTTGATGAGCCTCAAAAGGCGATTGACTCTGAATCAACTGCAAAAGACAAAAAAGTTGATAATCTAAAACAAATTATCGACGATGCTGCTCAAAAGATGGCTGATGATCAACCCAAAGAAACCTAAAGGCCAGAGGCAAGCGAACCTTCGACTGACCGTCCTAATGTCCAGGGGGAGGGTCCATCTCTTTATCATGATCAAGGTTCATCGTTCCAGGGGGAGGGCTTACCGTCACATTCTTCTAGTTCTTCAGAGAATCCAATCGAAGGAGGTGATACCAATCCAAGTGCTGAACAGGCGTCCTCCTTTGAGGGGGAGAAAACTATAGTCAATGATGATGACATAATGTCAGAATTGGAAGAAGAGGTCAATGCTGAATTAGATCCCAATTTTGATCCAAATTTCCCACCACTTATCAAATGGACCAAATATCACCCTCAAAGTCAAATTATTGGGGAATCTTCAGAAAAGGTGCTTACTCGATCTCAAATCAAAGCGAAACAAGCTGCACGCTTTTCACAAGTAGAGTTTTGCATGTTCAACTCCTTTGTTTCCAAAGTTGAACCGAAGACCGTTAATTCTGCCCTTGATCATTCTGACTGGGTTCAAGCGATGCAAGATGAGTTAAATAAGTTTGAAAGAAACAAAGTATGGCGACTTATTCCAACTCCCAAGGATGCCTCGGTTGTCGGTCTCAAGTGGGTATTCAGAAACAAGATGGATAAGGAGGGAAATGTCATTCGCAACAAAGCTCGGCTGGTTGTCAAAGGCTGTTGTCAGGAAGAAGGCATCGATTATGAAGAGACCTTCGCCCCTGTTGCAAGATTAGAATATCTTCGTGTCATTCTTTCCTATGCTGCACATAAGAACTTTGAAGTCTATCAAATGGACGTCAAATGTGCATTTCTCAACGGTGAGCTTGAAGAAACTGTGTATGTTGAGCAACCGCCAGGCTTCGTGAACGAAAACTATCCAGATCATTGTTATGTCCTTAACAAAGCCATATATGGCCTAAAACAGGCTCCCAGAGCATGGTATGAAACTCTAAATCGATTCTTAAAAATGTCTAAATTCAAACAAGGTTCGGTTGACCCAACCTTCTTTCGCAAGAGAGAAGGTAACCACCTTATGATAGTCCAAATTTATGTTGATGACATCATCTTTGGCTCCACGAATCCTAGCTTAACAGCTTAATTCAGGAAGTTGATGGAAACTAAATTTAAGATGAGCTCAATGGGTCCAATTAACTTTTTCCTTGAATTAAACATTAGACACGGACCCGAAGGCATTTTTATTAATCAGGATGCATACACCAAGACACTATTGGCTAAGTTTGGGATGATGGGAGACTCCAAAGTTAAAGTGCCTATGGCCTTTGGAACAAAGCTTACACCCTCATTGGAGAAACCAGCCACTGATATGACGCACTATCAACAAATGATTGGGTCTCTGATGTATCTCACAGCTAGTAGACCTAACATCATGTTTTCAGTCTGTTATTGTGCAAGATTTCAAGCTAACCCACGCGAACCTCGTCTGCAAGCCATGAAAAACAACTTTTGCTATCTAAAGCGAACCTTCTCTCTCGGTATGTGGTATCCAGCCAACTCAGGATTCTTTGTTCAAGCATTCTCAGATGCTAACTTAGGTGGTTGTGGATTAGATCATAAAAGCACCACTGGAGGATGCCAATTTCTAGATGGTAAATTGGTTAGCTGGCAATCAAAGAAACAAACTTGTGTCTCCCTCTTCACTGTAGAAGCTAAATACAACGCTGCAGCATCATGCACATCTCAAGTCACATGGATACAAAGTCAGCTTAGGGATTACGGGCTAAACATGAAGAAAATCCCACTATATTGCGACTCTGAAAGCACAATTAGGATTTGTCACAACCCAGTGCAACACTCAAAGACTAAACATATAGCACTGCGGTACCACTTTATCGAGGATCACATCGAAGATGGTAACATAGAAATTCACTTCGTCAGGACAACCGATCAACTGGCAGACATATTCACTAAGGATTTACCTGAAGCGAGCTTCAATAAGATTCTACAAGGCCTAGGAATGATGCAAGCCAAATACATACCAAAATCGCCTTCGCTTCAATAAAGGTAACAAGCGAAATAGAGTGAACCGAAATGAACCGAACGTTCGGACTATTTCCGGTTCGGTCTATTTCGGGTGAAGTTCGACCATGAACCGAAATGAACCGAACGTTCCGTCTATTTCGGGTTCGGTCCTTCGGAACTCGTTTGCTTCTTTTTCTTATCAAGGCATTTTGACTGTATTGTTTTGTACACTTTTTAAATACTTCTTTTCTACTTATAATATCCAATAACATTTTTCTCTTTCGTTCAATTGATCACCACTCACAAAATACAAAAATATTTTTATTTTATTTATTTTATTTTATTTTTTCTTTTTATCTAATGTTTTTCCTTTTGTCTAAGTGTGACTCTCGATGGCGACGCTATGGTTGGTAATTTTTTTTTTAATTATTTTATTTTATAGTTAGGCGTCCCTAGAAGCATGTTGCTTTACGTTGACTAAAGCCTCGAAAGATTTTGAGTGAAACCGTAATAACATGATATATACAAATCATGTTTTCCCAATCCAGGCTGTAATATTCACTCTAATCATGAGCAACCTTACTCTACTCACATTGAGTTTAGAGTTTTCTGCTTGGTCATTCTTTTTCTTTAGGCAGAGGTACATTCACTTCTTTTACCATCTCCATCAATTTCTTCATTATAATTCGTTTCACCAATATAACCCTTGAGACTCTCAGTATTTACCACTGTGGTTTATGGTTATACAAAATTTGTATTAATGATCTTAGTTTCATGTCACTATACACTAAGTGAAAGCCACAATCCAACACCAAAAATGAATTGATGGTGAATTCTCATATTCAAGATCTTACTTGTTACCAAATGAAATCTCTTTTTTAATTTTTAAGTGATCTTTTATGAACTTGTCTAAAACGAAGGCTTTTCTTAACCTAAAGATCCAGTTTATTTTTTTGAGATTTCTTTACTTTCTTTTGTCACTATAATATATATCCCACCTACTTGTTCAATAGATCACATTGATCTCACAAGTACTTCATTCAGTTTCGATCTTATATCAAGTATCAATGTCATGAATTGAAGCGAAAGCCACCCCTTATAACCTTTAAAAAGATTCCTTTCAATACTTCTTAACAAGTTATTGATCGTTATTTAATGGGAAACCAAGCAAGCACTTTAATGTCTATCTTGACTTTGAAGGAAGTGACTCGTGCCCAGAATCAATTGTTTTATGTCTCTTTAAGACATCACAAATTGTCACGAAAAGTTTTCTTTATTTCTTTATCTTTTTTACTCTATGCACGAAAATTTGTAATTTTCCAAACTCTGGTTCTTTTATGGTTGTTTAATAAAGCGCAACAGGAAATGGCGATTCAAATGAATTTTGGTGTGAAGATTAGGATAAAGTGAAAGCTGACTCAGCAGTTATCCAATCGATTTGGCGATTTGAAAAGGTGAATTTTATGGAATGGCGTGCAAAAGGGAAACGTCCTTTCTCTTTCCTACGTCATCATCGGTATGCCAACTGTTCATCCGTCAAGTCAGGCATTATTTTTGAAATAATCCAAGATATCAGCCGGATTTTTCTCTCTCCTTTTTATACGTATAAAACGAATTGGAACGGTACTATTTAACCTTTATCACTTACCAAACTCTCTCAAAGAACAATGGCGATTCCTCTTACTGTTCATCATCTTCTCCAAGCTTCAACAATGACAGACTCTTCGTCCGTTCATGATACTTCTGTTCGTCAACCACTTCTCACAACCAAACCGCAACAAAACCTGATCATCGATCTCACTACGTTTGTCTATGAATCCTACATGCTATATGTTGCCAGTGTCTCAACTACTCACCTCTCGTCGAAGCGCTGACAAAAGTCAAAGTCGTACCAATGTCCTGTCTTTCTCTTGTCTACTCCACTGCTTACTACGACAAGACTAATGAAAGGATTCACTTCGAAATCCACAATGAGAAGACCTTTATCTCCAAGCACCGCTTATGTGCCCTAATTTGTGTCTCTCAAGAGCAATCTCTGGTAAACCCTGAATCCATCACCACTGGTCAACTGTTTTCTATATTTTATCAGATTGGGTATACTGAAACCCTCACCACAATCACCAAGTTCAAGAAGTCCTTTCTTCCGCCTCAATGGAATGGCCTTTTCACGTTGCGGTTCAAGGGACTTTCTGAGTGAAGCGCCTCTTAGATGGTGCGAGCAAGTCTTTTATGACTGTGCTATATGGACTGTACCATGGGATCGACTTGGATTATGGAACTATTATCTGGCAGCAATTGGTACAAAGCTTGGTCTCTTCATCCAGGCACTCTGAGATCTCGTGTGGGAAATTTTGGTCAATCATCACCAACTGGGCAATGGACCGCCTTGATGTTCCAGTCACGGCGGATTCTCTTCTCTCCTCCATTGCTACCTTTCACACAACCAAAATCATTGTCACAGATCCCACCAAGTACTCCTTTATTGGATCTATTCCTGAAACCATGCTCGCTCGTGTCTCTGCATCGAGTAATGTCTACAACAATATAGGAAGCATCCATCTTCAAGTCCAAGGGAGCTTACGTCAGCCATGGTTTGCTCCATTGAAGAGGTTGACTAGCCAGTGAAAAGGGGCAAGAAGACTGAGAATCAAAAGGAGGCACCGGTTTCCAAACCAACCAAGGGGCAAACCCCCAAAAAGTGAAAGTCTGACAAGGCTGCTACATCCCAGGCTCAACCGAAGAAGTAGAAGAAGCTTGCTAGGAGGCTTATACTACAATCCTCCAGTGATTCTGATTCAGAGTATGTTCCTCCTAAACACAAGAATGATCCTCCTTCAGAATCTGAGAGCGAAAGCTCAGATGATGAGGCTTCGGGCCGAGGTGATACTCCGCCTCGCTCCCTTACCCCAGAAATTCAAGTTCTCTCTCACCCTTCGTCACCTCCACCTGTAACCATCCCAGTATCCATCCCTCCTATATTTCCCATTCCAACTACTCAACCATTCACTACAATTCCCATCCCTACTCCCATATTCACAGACACTACTACCACTACTACCACAGGAGCTCACTCTACCGCTCCCACTCCACCTGTCACAACCGAACCTCAAGCCACTACCAAACCCTTATCTCCAACTCCATCCATAGAAACAACCCCTATTCTAGGCGGTGAGGACTTGGAATTTGATTCCACGTATTTCAGTCCTTACCGTGTACAGAGTGACGATGATGATGATGAGCCTGTAACAAAGCCTCATCTCAAGGCAGTGAACGAAAAACTTGATCAACTGCTCTCATCCTCTTCATCTGGAGCTTACTCTGAAGTTGCATTAAAGGCTTTATTCTCAACTGTTGTTCAAGAACATAGTGCCTCACTCTCTGTTGTAGCTAAATCCATTGAAGCATCCACTTCTCAATGCCAGCAAGCTTCTCTTGCTGTTGAGGCTTCTACCAAGGAGTGTAAGGAAGCGACCGCAAAAGTCGATAAACTAGTTTCTGAAGCTCATCTTTTTCTAGATTCTTTACAGGCAGCAGCTAAGAAGAATGCTCAAAGAGTAAATGCTTCGGTGGATAATCTTAAACGTTCTCTTCAATCTGAACGTTCCAACCTTGAAGCTGCACGACAGGCAATTGAAGCTGCCAACGAAACTTTGCATGCTAACATCAATGAACGATTGACTCAACTAGAGGCTGAGTTAGCTGTAGAGAATCGTATCATGGATGAGCTAGACAGGAAAACCTCACAGCTAAAAATGCAAAATTACAATCTGCGTACTGCTATTGCTGAGGTTAATGACCTGAAGTCAGAAAGGGAGGTCATTCGGAGTTCTACTGTTGATGTTCACTCCATTCTCTTTCATCTCATTGAAGCGCATGATCCAATCATCACCATTACAATTCGGCGGCACTTGGCTGACAAGCTCAGGCCAGCATTGGACATCCTTAGTCGTATTGAGGGTGTTCCGGTGACTGGTGTCTAGCTGAAACAAGGGGAGAGAAGGTAACAACTCAACCTCCTCTTGGACCAAAACCATCTACTGAACCGAAGGGTAATGAAGCTTCGGTCAGTAACAAGGAGAAAAAGAAGAAGAAGATTAGGGAGGATGACACAGACAATGAGGATGATGTCTACGCTGAGAATCCTAAAAAGCCTTTTCAAAAGGAAAAGCCCTCTAAGAAAGAGATGGAAGAAAAATACAAGAAACAACAACCTGAGCTCGAGCAAAAGCGAAAGGAGGCGGAGCTCCTAGAAAAGAAAAAGTCCATGTTTCCTGTCTGGACTATAGATTCGCTTCAAAGGTGTGCTATTGATGAGCCCAGCATACTTTGGCTTGAGCCAATAATGTCATTTGGGCTCGAGAACTCCAAGGACGCACAGTTCGACATGTCAATCACACGAAAGGCATTCGTCTTTCACTGCTTTAATTCGACTGCTGTTATTCCTTGTGACAACCCGACATTTTGAGACAATATAATGTAACACCAGTCAAATTTAGGCCAAAATATAACTTTCCTAAAATATTATTTGAGTTAAATAAAGTGGTAGGAATTGTATCAAGGTTTTCGTACATATAAAGAACACTAAAATCCGAGTTATAACGGAGAAGTTATGACCAACCGAAGATTCTCGGCAAAACCAGGCAACACCGATTAAGCGAAAAACGCAAAGTTTCAATACAATAACATTTAGCCTTAGGTATCTAAATGATAGTCGTGGATTTCGTTAAACCATGATCATGCATAAAAAGAACACCCAAAACGGACATCGTATGAAGAAGTTAAAAATTTTCTAAGTTTCGTAACAGCGGTAGACAGCTAAAAACTCGAAATAAAGATCGAGCGATTTTTAGCCGACACAACTTAAACGAGAGTTGAAGGTCTCGAAAATAGTAGTTCGATGGTAAAAAGACAAACGAAAACGGACGTCGGATAAAGAAGTTATGGATTTTTAACGAAGTTATCGTGTCCCGGCCTATTAATTAAAATATAATTAAAAATAAAGTCAAAATTTGCTGACGGAGTCTAAATGAAAGTTGTAGAGTATTTTCTCACCTTCACGTGGAGATAAAGAACGTCAAAAACGGAGCACGTATGCGAAAGTTACGGATTTTACAAGTTCGTGGCACACACACCGACACGATTTACGCCCTGCGTACCCTCGTACGCCCAGCGTACTCGGATACTAGGCTCTGGATCGTCCACGTCGACCAGACACTTAGCCCGAGGATGTGGTCAGTAGTGATGCAAGCAAACGCCCAGCGTACCCTCGGAGTACGCCCAGCGTACGAGGTACGCCCCGCGTAAGTCCGAAGTACGCCCAGCGTACCGAGGACCTCCAGCTCCTATAAATAGATTGCGAGGGTGCCGGCTGCTTTTACTAAAATCCTTCATTTCTCTCACATTTTTGCCTCGTTTTTCGTGCCGACAACATCCCGACTTCCCGGTTTCATATCTAAGCCCCGACGAAGGTCCGAAGCCCCGAGATTCTCGAGAATCTCGTCACTTTCCGGTCGAGGTGCCACCCGGGAAAATCTCGCTTTCTTCAAATCACGCACTTTCTTTGGTGAGTTCATACCCCTATAAACTACCTTTTCAAATACGTTATCAATGCTTTTTATACGCTTTCAAGGGGGGGAATACAAGTAAACATACGGTTATTATCGTGTGTAACCTAAAGTTTCATTATATACTCTCTTATTCAAGAAAACCATATGTGATTCATAACTACTACATGGAAACTTTAGTACACAAAACATATCAAGATAACATCTTGTCTTTTTAAATTAAATGTGTGGATAAATACATACAAATCAAACACTTTATCAATACTTTGAGTAAATGTGGTCATTTATGTCACTACCAAGGTTACACTTTACATAACAAGTGAGCATTTCACTAGGGTTTATTATACAAACGAAACAAACTTTTGTAAAAACTATAATAATTCACGAAAAACATTTCTACATGTTAAAAAGTCTTTATCAAACTGTCTTACATACTTTATGTTTCCTTTCAAACACTGTTAGAATCGTATTTCAAACAAATGTCTTCTTATACTTAAAATTGTTCTTATCAAACAAAATACTTTCAAATCATTTTATAAAACTGACATCAAGTCATCATTTCTTATTTATTAAACTTCTCAAAGGTTATACAAAAACTTCTTTTATAGTTTTATTGTCAAATGCACGCCTATGCATGTGTAGTTATATATATATATATATATATATATATATATATATATATATATATATATATATATATATATATATATATATATATATATATCATGTATACAGATATAAACATAAAAGTTTTCCATCAGTTGGTTCAGTACCTTTGGATGGCAATGGCATATTTCGGTTATACACATACACTACTAGTAACTATAATAGGTATAGTTAGGATATACTACTTACCAATCCAAATATAAGGAATCACACAAGAGTTAGTTTATAAGTCTATACTAATACATTACATACTATATAAAGAGATACGATTATATACACTTACAAGGAATACAAATTTCAAGACATACACTTACAAGAGATACAATTACATCAGATAGTGTACTAGATATACATAAAATTTTACATACTACAAGTACCATATCAAAGAGATATTTTCATATACAAGAACAAATGGACATTTTCACACGTAAATCTGTTTTATACTAGGTTTTGTGAGACATTTCACATACTTTCGAGTATGCATTATTAAGTCATGTATTATATACCATAATCCCTTGTAGGGGGAGCGTGATACTTGTGTATAGTCTATACGGGATTGACAATCCCGCACCTAAACTGTTAGCTACAATTAGACCGGCAGGTCTGGGGTGACAAATATCATAACATTCCAACGCCTGAAGAACGTTGTTACAGGCAGTCTGGGTCATTAGCATGGTTATAAAACTCACATGGAGTATTAAAAACACGTTGATTTACGGGGTTATCATATACCTTAGAGATTATAATTGTACACAAATCTACTATTTTAGACATGAAAAACATTTGGGTAGTTCATTTTGGGACTTTTAATCTACCATTCACTTATAAACAAATATTGGATTTCTGAAGCAAACATTCAAAACAGTCGAGTCTTGGTAGAAGGCTACATTTTATACTAGTAGAAAATATGGGATTTTCTATGATTTTCAAACATTTACAGTTACTTACAAACATATTCGTTGGTACAAACTTTCCTTCAAACATTTACAGGTCTTTCTTTACAGCTTTACAAATCAAAGTCACATAAATACTTATGAATTCACCAGCATTATTGCTGATACTCGTTTTCAAAATAACTTGTATTCCCAGGATACGGATAGACAGGTACGACTACCAAGTTCTGTGAAGACGGAGCGATCAAGACTCGTCTTTTATTTTGAATATTCATTTTTGTAGAATTATAATATGAAAGAACTCAAATGTAATTAAAATTATACTATTAATGCAATGGATGATGTTGTTGCTTGTTTACTACTTTGCATTGTTGTGATACATTACATGACGTCCTCCGCCCCATAACGTTTTCGCCGTTCTCGGTTTTTGGGGTGTGACATTCCTTCCCTAGACCCGAAGGTAGATAGGGATCTGCTGGAGTTCTACTTGGAGTTTTCTCAACCCCAGTACTTGACCTAGAGTTCGTAGAAGATTACTACCATCACGGTTTTAAAGCCCTACTCAGCAGGGAAGTTTATTAATGTTAAGTTCAAAGTGACTCGAGGAACCGAAGGCTCAGTTCACAACTTCACCCTTGCTGATCTACCGAACCTTAATCCCCACGACTGGATACTCCTCAACAACATTTTTCTGTCAAATCCACGGGAGTACCAGCCAATAATATATCATGTCAAGCGAATTCTTGTGTGCTACATTCACGAGGTAGCAAAGATGGACTACGAGATTGCCTCTGTCATTCACAAGCGAACCACGATCAAGACTATGGGCAAAGCAGGCAATGTCAACACTATGGTCAAGGGGAAGATTGATTCGAAGTACCACACTGGTATGTTCATCAGAGGCAAAGGTCAGAAATACCTATTCGCTCTCATTGACAAACACCTCTTCTCAACTTCTTGCCTGGAGCATATCTTGCAGATCATTCAGAGGTGTGATCAGAACAGTGCAGCTGACAAGAAGTTGTTCACCGACATGCTGAGGTGGTATATCCAATTTCGATAGACACTTCTTGCAATAATTCCTCGGCTTTTCAAAGTAATAAAGACCGTGAAACCAACACAAAAGAAATAATCTCTTGCCTCATTTGACGCAAAGGGGGAGATTTTTGGGATTATTATGTTGCATCATGGGCTCGGTCCTTAGCCCAGTTTTGAATGCCGGTATTGCGAATGTCCAACTGTGCATGTTTTTGTTCTAGGTTTTAGTATATAAGTTGCATGCATGCAGTCTGAGGAGTTAACGCTTTTATTATTTTCCTTACTGAGTTTTTTAAAACCCTAACTCGCCTCTACAGTGGAAGTTCTTCATCGAGCTCTGCTGAGGCATGACTTTGTTGAATCATAAGCACATATTTGATTCTATTTAGTGTTCATACTCTTACTGTGATTGTCTTGTTTGATTTTCATATTCTTATATGTGAAAGATCTAATCGATCTATAGTTCAATTCTCATCATTTATTCAAAATACGACCAACGTGTGTTTGGGAGTGATCATGGTGGGCAACGAATCTAGAAACTCGCCATCTAATTATCCAAAGGTTTTAAGGAATAAAACATGAACAATTAAAATATATGTAGGAGTATTTTGGAATGCTATACACTTCCCATACACACTTTTCATACCTCCACATCTCGTGCAGACTCAATGGCTAGATTTCATCACCCCGGAGATCCTTACTTCCCCAACCAGGGGAACGGAGGATGGCTACAGCCAGAACCCGAGGAAGAGCCAGAGGAAGAAATCGAGGAAGGACTAGCAGAAACGGTAGTGGACTCAGAGGAGGAGGAGTCTGGCGGTGACAACGCAAATGACTTGGAAGCGGAATCCAAAGTCATTAACCCGCTGCACATGGCCAGGGTACCCCCGCACAGGATGGGGCCCAACGGCCCTACGCATGATATAGGTGAGCAGGCACAGGCAACCGCCGGTCAGATGGTTGCAATGAAAGTTGCGGTTGAGCGTGTAGAGATAATGACTCATGAGGTGGCTAGGGACTACCAAGAGAGACATACAATGTTGGAGGCCCGACTCCGAGCCACCGATAATCATCTGGCCAGACTTCAGGGTGCATCCACCTAATTATCAGCACTACGAGACACCTCTCGTCGCGATTAGGACCCTCCTCCACCTCTCATCACTACTGTTATGTTTCTCTTTTATGTACTATTATATGTACTATCGATTTTATGATTAAGTGACTACACTACTCATAAAAGTTGTTATGCTGTCAAATTATATATGTCTCTATATATTGTACGACTTCCAAGGCAAAATTTCAAGCATTGTACTACCAATTTTATCATTAATGAAATGGTTCTATGTTTTACTTGTGAAGTTGTTATCTGCTATGTGTTCTATTTTCCTTATGTTATGATATTGTATGTGTAACACTGTAAAAATTTAAACAATTTTTCACATTTCCAAAACACATTTCCATTCATAATCATTATAAAAATCTCAATGTATCACATCTGAATTCATAAAACATATCCCAAGATCAAAAGAACATATAAAACTCCGCTTGTGTGTACGGATCATGCCGGCGCCTTCCCGTGATCGTCAGTAGTACCTGAAACACATAACACAAAACACTGTAAGCATAAATGCTTAGTGAGTTCCCCAAAATACCACATATAACACATATTAGCTACTCGAGGCTATAACTCTATGGGCCCTTGGGCCCTAACTCTGTGGACCCTCTGGTCCTAGCTCTGTGGACCTTCCGGTCCTAAATCTGATATACACACAGCATAAATCACATAGAAATAATGCAGTGCAACACATCACATAGATAGCATACAATAACTCTATCACAAGGCTCTAATTACCACTCAAGGCAAAGTTTAGTGAGAAGACTCACCTCGGGTGTCTCGGTAAATCTCTGACTTGCTAAAATCTGGTCTAGCCTCCGCCTAATCACATGGAATAAACACCCTAATCAATACCACTCTCAAAGGCTAGACTAAACTCTCTATTGGCACTCTCAGAAGGGTAAAAGACCATTATACCCCTCTCATGGCTCAACGACCCAAATATTGACCAAACCCTAAAAGTCAACACAAGTCAACCCTCTCCGGTTACGCTACGCGTACCAAACCTATACGCTGGGCGTACCCGGCAACCTCACAAAAATGGGGGAACGCGACCCCTACGCTCCGTGTACTGGGATTACGCCCGACGTAACTCCCAATTTCAGTCTTCTTTGATTTTTGGTCTTAATCAGTTAAGACTTGCGTCGAAATTCTAGATCTAACTTCTCTAATACGACTTAATCCATAAAGTCGGTGACTTTAAGCCTTTGCATGGTTGTGGAACTCACCAACACCCAAACCACTCCATTTCCAACCTTTAAAGGCCCATATCTCATGCATGAACAACTTTTGACAACCAAGACTAGATTTTTATCACATAACAACCCTAAATGAGCTAGCATGGGACAGATCTCGGCTTCCAAGAACACAACAACTCATAAAGCCATAAACTTGGGGGACAAAAACCCTAAAACATCCTTCTTATGAAACAAACACAAAAGATGGAAAGCATGAAGCTTTATACCTCAAACTGGAGCTTTTCCCGCTGCTAAACTCGGATCTACAAGATTGAGCTCTAACTTTTCCTCTTCCGAAGATTTTCACTTTACTCCAATGGCTAAGAATGCACCAACAAGCTCTCCAAGGCACTTCCTTGCTATATGAATGAGATCTAGGGTTTTGAGAAGATAAGACTCTGGAGAAATGTGGCCAACAAAGGGTCATAAGGTTCTTTAAATATGGAGGCTCACAGGATTAGGGTTCCTTTTCTGGGCCGGGTACGCCCTGCATACACGTTGGTACGCCCCGCGTACCTGGCAATCCTTCACGATCAAAACACGGACAAGTGCGCTGACCGTACACCCCAGTACGCACCGCATACCAGTCAACCAAGCATCTTCTTATCAAGAGCTAAATATGACAATTACTCAAAGAAGAAGGTTCACAAGGTATACCTGGTTTTTGAGATGTTACAGTATGAATACACTTATATACACAATCAAACCACCGAAACCGCTATATGCCAAAGAAATTCGAAACCATAAACTACTATGTGCTCATCATCTTTCTGTTCCATGACAGAAGATGCCTCCAAGACCTAATCGTAGAAACAATAACACGGCGCAACCACCACCTCCGCCAGAAGTGAACTCTGGTGCTTTCCAAGCAGCAGTACCGGCTGCAGTCACAACAGCCTTAGCACACATTCAAACTAGGAACAATGGTAGCGGTAACATTCAAGGAACTGGAAGCTCGAATCATGGAATAAACCAAGGTCCTACCAAGGCATGTACCTACAAATACTTTTCAAATGCCAAACCACAAACATTCAATGGAACGGGAGGCATGATGACTTTAAAGTGATGGATGGAAAAAATTGAGTCAGTCTTTGAGATCTACGGATGCCCTGAGGAATGGAAGGTTAAATTTGCAGCTTGCACGTTTATTGACCAACCACTTTAATGGTGGAATGGTCATGTGGAAGCTATGATGCTCCCAGTGGCAAATTCCATGCCTTGGGAGGGGCTCAAGGAAATGTTGATGGCGGAATATTGTCCCCGTGGGGATATACAGAAATTGGAGAAAGAGTTATGGAACCTCACAGTACAAAACTCAGACATCAAGGCTTACATCTCAAGGTTCAGTGAACTAGCCCTTCTGTTCTCGAGGATAATCACATCTGAAGGGAAGAAGATCGAGCGTTTTATTTGGGGATTAACTTCTCCAATTCAAGGAAATGCGATTGCAGCGAATCTAGGAACTTTTGGCAGTGCAAAGAGGCTAGCCCAAAACCTCTACGACCATGGCAACAAGAAAGGATCCAAAACCGCTGAAACTGAGACGAAGAAGGAAGGGGATAATAAGAAAAACAGGGGCAACAAACAAAAGGGATGATAGAACCAGGGAAACTCCAAAAAAGCAGCAAACTGTAGGAGTCCATGTTGCTACTGCTCAAGTTGCGCCAGCACCAACTGCTCCAGCCTCAACCACGCAACCGACTACTAGGCAATACTCAGGAACTCTACCAAAATGTAACAAATGCAGCTTTCACCACCATGGAGAGTGCATAGAAATGCAGTGTACCAACTACAGCCGCAAGGGGCACACCGCCCGATACTATAGATCTCAACCCCAACATAACCAACAACCCAACAACAACAACAACAACAACAATAACGTCGAGGCCAGCCATACTTGTTATGGATGTGGAGGAACTGGCCATTTCAAATGCAATTTTCCCAAGGCCAACAACCAAGGGGCAGGAGGATCAGGCAGGGTCCTGACTTTGGGTCAAGGAGAGGCAGTTCAAAACCTGACAATTGTTACCGGTACGATCCTCCTCAACAACACTTACGCATGCATTTTATTCGATAATGGAGTTGAGCAGAGTTTCTTGAGTAATAAATTCAAACACTTACTAAACCAACAACCCCAGAAGCTAAGCGAAGCCTTCACTATGGAGATGGCTAATGGGAAAACTGAAACGACCAAAGACGTTTACGTAGGGTGCACATTAACATTAAACAACCATTATTTTCAAATAGATTTGCTGCCAATAAATATTAGGAGTTTTGATGTGATAATCGGCATGGATTGGTTAAGCCCCTACCATGCTGAAATTATGTGCCACGAGAAGCTCGTTCGCCTTTACCTCCCCAACCACGAAACCCTAATAATCTACGGTGATAAACCTGGCATCAACCTCCATCTTATCTCGTGCATCTAGGCACAAGAGCGCCTGCACAAGAAAAATTATGCCTTCCTCCCACATGTTGTGGATAAAGAAAAAGAGGAAGTAAACATTAACAACATCCCAGTGGCATGTAACTTCTCGAACGTGTTTCCTGAAGATCTTCCGGGAATACCCGCAAAAAGCCAGGTTGAATTTCGAATCGACCTAATATCAGGAGCCATGTGAATTTCCAAATCACCATACAGGTTAGCTCCTGCCGAAATATAAGAGTTATCCAGTCAATTGAGTGAACTTCTGAATAAAGAGTTCGTCGGGCCAAGCTTGTCACCCTAGGGAGCGTCAATCTTCTTCGTCAAAAAGAAGGACAGATCCTTCAGAATGTGCATCGATTATCGAGAGTTGAACAAACTCACTATCAAAAATTGATATCCACTCCATCGGATTGATGATCTATTTTACCAGTTTCAGGGAGTTAGTTATTTCTCTAAAATAGATCTAAGATCAGGTTATCATCAACTCCGAGTCCGAGAAGAGGATATTCCAAAAACTACTTTCCGAACCCGATACGGCCATTTTGAATTCGTTGTCATTCCCTTCGGTCTGACAAATGCCCCCGCAGCATTTATATACCTCATGAATCGAGTCTGCTACCCTTTCCTCGATAACTTCATAATCATCTTCATCGATGATATTCTCATATACTCTCGAAGTAAGGAGGAGCACGGTCAGCACCTCCATCAGATCTTAGAAACTCTAATAGCTGAAAATTTTATGCAAAACTCTCGAAATGTGAGTTCTAGATTCGCAGTGTGAAATTCTTGGGTTATGTAGTCAGTGAGAAGGGAATGCATGTGAATCCTTCTAAGATCAAGACTATTGAAGGTTGAGCTATTCCGAAAACACCAATAGAAATCCGGTAATTCTTGGGACTCGCAGGCTACTACCGAAGGTTTATTCAGAAATTCTCCAAGATAGCCAAGTCCCTCACCAATCTAACACAAAAAGGCATACCCTTCAACAGGACGGACAAACAAGAAGCTGCTTTCCAAACCTTAAAGAGGGCTCTCTGTAGTGCTCTTGTAATATCCTTACCATAGGGAACCGAAGACTTCGTAGTATATTGCGATGCTTCGAACCAAGGGTTAGGCTGTGTCCTTATGCAGCATGGAAAGGTGATAGCTTACGCGTACATGCAATTAAAGACACACGAGGTAAATCACACTACCCATGACCTCGAGTTGGGAGTCGTGATCTTCGCCCTAAAAATTTGGAGGCACTACCTCTATGGTATAAAGTGCACCATCTTCACGGACCACAAAAGCCTCCAACACATTCTAAATCAAAAGGAGTTGAACATGAGGCAGCCAAGGTGGGTTGAGATGCTGAATGATTATGAATGCAAGATCAAGTACCACCCAGGCAAGGCCAATGTGGTAGGTGATGCCCTAAGCAGGAAAGAATACTTAGGTCACCAGGTGAAAACTTTATCGATAACCATCCACTCTCATCTAACTTCTTAAATTAAGGAAGCACAATTGGAGGAATTGAAGCCGGATAATACCGCTAATGAAGCACTGCGTGGAATGGATAAGAATATGGAAGTCAAAGGATACGGAGCTTACTACTTCATGGAACGTATCTGGGTCCCAAATTTTGGAGGGTTCAGGGATGTAGTTATGAACGAAGCGCACAAAACACAATACTCCATACATCTAGATTCCGATAAGATGTACCTGGACATTAAACAACATTATTGGTGGCCGAACACGAAAGTAGAGATTGCCACTTACATGGGTAAGCGTCTCACTTGTGCCAAAGTAAAATTGGAATATCAGAATCCCTCAGGATTGTTACAACAGCCAGTAATACCCAAGTGGAAATGGGAAAGGATCACCATGGATTTCATAACCAAGTTACCTAAGACAGCGGACAGATTCGATAATACCTGGTTAATTGTTGATAGGTTAACTAAATCCACCCATTTCCTACCAATAAAGGAGACATACAAAATAGAGAGGTTAACACAAATCTATATAAAATACATTGTGAGACTCCATGGAGTGCCGGTATCTATTATCTCGGATCGAGATAGTAGATGTACTTCATGATTTTGGCAGTCGCTCCTGAAGTCAATGGGAACACAACTGGACATGAGCATTGCTTACCACCCTCAAACCGATGGCCAAAGCGAGCGAACCATTCAAACACCTGAAGATATGCTCTGAGCCTATGTGATTGATTTTGGCAGGGCATGAGATACCCACTTTCCTTTAATTGAGATCTCGTACAATAACAAATATCACACGACCATTAAGCTTGCTCCTCTTGAGGCGTTGTATGGTCGCAAATGCAGATCGCCTCTTTGCTCGGCTGAGGTGGGAGACACCAAGTTGCCAAGGGAACAAACGCCAAATAGCACTATTACAGGACCCGAGATCATTCAGGAAACGACAGAGAAGATAATTCAAATCAAGGCACGACTTCAAGCATCTCAAGACCGACAAAAGAGTTATGCTGATAAACAGCGAAATCCTATGGAATTTCAATTTGGCGATCGGGTGCTGTTAAAGGTCTCTCCATGGAAGGGGATGATCCGTTTTGGGAAGTGGAGAAAAGTAAATCCGTGATACATCAGGACATTCGATTTTCTTGCCCGGATTGGCCCGGTGACATAAGGATGCAGCTACCTGCGGAGCTCAGCAACATGCACCCTGTGTTCCACGTGTCAAATATGAAAAAGTTCTTATCAGATGAAACCGTCGTTGTTCCCTTGGATGAGATCGTGGTAAATGAGAATCTCCTATTCGTCGAAGATCCAATTGAGATAATGGACAGAGAAGGGAAGCGTAGATAACAAAGCAGCATTCCGATTGTGAAGGTTCGATGGAACGCTAAGCGTAGATCGGAATTCACATGGGAACGCAAAGAACAAATGAAGCAAAAGTACCCTCATTTTTTCTCTAGTTCCTAGGAGTAACTTCCAAAAGAATTTCAGGACGAAATTCCCTCTAACGGTGGGGATGATGTCAAAACTAGCATTTATGCCTAGGAAATTCTATCCATGAATGATCAACTCTTAATGTATCTTGTAATTCAAAGTTAGATGATATATATATATATATATTACTCATTCATAAACAAATATTCAAATCAGAACTCACTCATGAAGCCCTAAACCTAATTCAATATACTACATTCACTCGATTTTGGGTTTGTAACCCTAACTTTCTGGTTCAAATCTATAATTGGGCAAGGAATCATTTAGTGGGCCTAATGGGCCAATAAACTCTCAATTAAATTATTTTGGGCTAAGAATCCTCATTTGGGGCCCAAATGGACCCATATTCATTAAATTATAACATTTTGGGCCATAAGACTTTTATGGGCCTTATTAGACCTAAAATGTCTCACCCTGTCTACATGGGCCTTAATGGGCCGTAAATGTTTTCTTGAACCGCATTAGGCTGAAAACCCATTGTTTATACCATCTTGGGCCTTAAACTCTCAAGTGGGACCATCTAAATCGGAAATTCCTAATGGGCCCATGAAAAACTAAGCCTAGTATCTAAATTTCGTCTCCTTCCCCCCTCATTCTTGGTTTTTAATAAAAAAAATTTATTTGAACAAAAACTTGACACCTCACCATTAACTAGAGGATTTCTATACCATATTACACCACATACTTCTAGGATTATTACACTAATCCTTCATGTATTACCCAAAAACTAACACATTTCTTTCCTCCTTCAACTCTCGGCCGAAACCCTTCAACCATCACCCACATTTCATCTCAATTCCTACTTCCATCTCTATAAAGAATTCACTCATCCATCTCCCTTCCAAATTTTTGTGTGTGCTTGTGGGAGTGTCTAAGGATACTTCATCAAATCCATCCATTCTTGTTAAGCTACTTCTCATCAAGTTGTTTAACTTCATGTTCATGATAAACTTGCTTCTCTTAACACTCCATTTGATGATATATGTCCCTTAGAAACCTCATAAGTTCAAGATCTACTCAAGAAGCTTGCTAGAGCCGAAATCTCCTCATATCTCTTCATCAAAACCGATCCCAAACCCCAAAGTGAGTTCATACCCCCTATTTTCGGTTTTTACTATGTTTTGGGGGAGGATACAAGTTTCTTTGTGTAGATCTATGTGTTTAAGCATAATTATGTGTGTTCTTCCATGTATTATGCTGTGCTTGTGTGTTGGAACTTCATAGATTTTGATAGATCTACAAAAATATGGTGTTATTGGTAAACTACAACACTCCATGCAACATGTTATGAAGATGAAAAGATTAAAAATATGTTAAGGATATTTGAAACAAAGTGAAATCATGTAAAGGGCCAAAAATTGACAAAGTAAACAAAAAGTGAGGTTCTTATGTAACTCATGGTTTTAAGTGGACCAAATGGGCCATTTTTAAATAAATACGGATTTTTATGAAGTTCATAGTTTTATAAGGGCCAAAAGTGTAATTTTCATAAAATGGGCCTTAAATTGGGCCTTCGCGGTTTTATGGGCTAAATTTGTAAATTTTTGACTTTTGTGGATTTAGTTGTCATTTTTAACAAATTTGGGCCAAAAATGTTTGTTCTCGGTTAAAAGGGGTTGAAAATGCTAATTTTATTAAACTTGGGCCGAAAAGGTAATTTATACACATTTGGGCCGAAAATGTCAATTTTCATAAAAATTGGGCAGAAAATGTTATTTCAACTAAAAGTGGGCTAAACATGTCATCTTATTTTGAAACAAGCCCTAAATGTACATTTTTGGACTTAAGGGACTTAAAGTGTAAGTTTTACCAAAAATTTGCCTTAATTGTAAATTGTCGGTTTTATGGACCAAAAATGTCATAATTACAAAAAGTGGGCCTTTTAAGTCATTTTGGTAAACAATTGAGATTAAATAACCAACGCAATAACAAACGAACTAAATACGTCATTTACATCTTCTAATTTGGCTAGAATATACCTTACATGCTTATTGGGCCTTAGTGGCCCATTTGCATGTTTAGTGGGCCTGGAATACTCTATACATGTCGATTGGACCTTTGTGGTCCAACTACATGTTTATTGGGTCTGGAATATACATTACCTGTTATTTGGGTCTTTATGGTGCATTTACATGCTTGATGGGCCCAGTAGACTTAAAACATACACGGAACATTATTCACTGCGTTACATAGTGTACTATAATATTCACGTAAAAATCAGTTTAGGCTCTTGTGAGACATTTCATTCATTCGTACCTATCTAGTGTACAACCTTAAGCATGTAGTTATAACCAAAGTCTCCTGGAGGAGAACGAGAGTTTGTGTATAGATCTATATGGGGGTGACGCCCCACACCTGAGTTGATCGCTACAGCTTGACTAGGCCAGTCTAGGGTAACAAACCTTACCATAAAGAAGTCGGCATTTGAAAAACGTCATGATATCGGATCAGTCATTATTAAGTATGGTTATAACGACTCACATACAGAATAACTCCATTATATATTTACGAAATATATATACTAATTTGATGATTCAAAAACATACATACATACACCGGTACCTGATCTTAGGCTTATAAAGACCACAACACTTTTATAAACAGAAAATATTGGATTTTCCGGGAACACATACAATTATACAGTACCTTCTACTTATAACAGAAAATATAGGAATTTCTGGAATACTTTTTTTATACATGTTTGAAACAGAAACACACATGCTTTACACAAGATTTGATACAAAACTTTCAACCATTTTACAGAAAAAATATCGGATTTTCTGGTGTTTACAAATTTATACAAGCTTTTCATACAAACATGCTTATGAACTCACAAACATTATATATGTTGATGTTTTCAAAATAAATTGTTAAGCAGGTGGGCACCAAAAATATGTGGAAATTTGTTGCATTTTTTTTTGCTATTATAAACCTTTATATTTTGGGATGTAACTCTTGTAAACAATTACAATGATGTAAACTCAGTATTATTGTATTATTGTACGTGTGATGATGATGCTTGCCTTGTTTCTATTCACTGTGATGATATTACAAGATGAAGTCACCCAACCCCCAAACGTTTCTGCCGTTCCGGTTCAGGGGTGTGACACATATGAACTTTTAGTCATAAATAACAATTGTAAACGTTGTAAAGTTGTCATAGAAAATATGTATGAAATTTTCTTACAAAAAAACCATCCATGTTTTCCAAAAACAAAGATAATATCAAATTATCAAATATTCTAACCAAGCTTGCAAAAATGGCACTGATACCAATTAGTGGGAATTATTCAAAAAATTAGGTTCACAAATGTTAAAACGACAAAGAAAGCTTTAAAACTGTTGCATAAACTTAAAACCAGTTTACCCACCAATGATCATTTTGCAATCAAGGAAATGTTAAATCAGCCATAGAAAGGAAAATATTACAACCTTTGAAGTTTTGATTTTCATAGGAGATTTGAAGTCGATGAAGATGACATGAAGTTCCAAAGTAGAAGTTTCATGTAATGTATTCAACAAAGCAAGAATCAACTACTAAAACATGATAGTCTTCACTTTTATTAAGTTGTTCTCAAACCATTAAGACATATACTAAAATATGCTTAAAGAAGAAGAAAATTAGTCATTCAAGAACATGCACCAAAAATGCAAGAGATGGAGAAGGGATGAAGCCTTTGAGCTCTCGACATTTAAGAGAGAAAATAATAAAGAAAGACTTGAAAAAACTAGAAAATTTTGCATCTCATGTCTTCCTTTTATATTACCTTACATATCCAAATGCAGCATGCCTTCAATCATATTATTGTAGTATTATATAAATAGCATGTGGTGAGGTATTAAACAATACAAAAGCAATCCTATCTCCATCACTACAAAATTCGACCATCATAGTTAGGAGACAAAAGGTAGAGTGCCTTTTTACTTCATTATTTAGTTATATCTTAACAAAATGGTTACTCCAAGTGACCAAAAAGTTGTGCATAACATTTATATTTATACCATATGATATTTAGCTAGTTTTCTTATCTTTTATTATTATTTTCTAGAAACAATAATTTCCAATATGTTGGTAAACATTATTTTTATAAAACAATATTTTTCCAATTAAATACAAGTGTTGATATTTATTAATAATCAAAATTACTCTAATAAATAATGAATTAGTGGTAGCTTGCTATAAGGTGTGATCATATACGATCATATGTCATTAGCAATATTATTCTATAATGACTAGTGTTGCAAAAATCAGTTTAGGCGGCCAATTAATCGGCGCCTAAACGCTTAGCGGTCTCCAACCGCCTACAAATAGGTCTTAGAGGGTTAGTTAATCGCTTTTGGTCAATATCGGTCAATGTCATTCCAATTTGGTCCTAATTGGACTAAATCTGACCAACTCAGACTCCAAATCAAACCAAATCGGATCAGCTAAATCTAAAGGACCCACCAGCTCAAAGGAGGCGGCTAGCTTAAAGCTTCGGTGGTTTAATTATCAAAGGATCTAGCTTCCCTTTTAATAGAATAAGTTTTTCCTTCATCTATTATCCCACCAGCGATGTTGGATGAACTTTTAATTGCTTTATATCTCTTCTTTGCATCTCTTTTTTCCCCACTTTGTATCTTGTTCTTCCCCACATTTCTCTCTCGATCGAACAACCCCTGATCAACTGTTGGATATATACATATGCAACCCACCGTCAAGCTACCTTTGATTATTTTATCACTTCCTTTGAATGATTTGAGTGGTGAAATCCATTCTAATCTGGGATATGGAGAAATTAGAAGTTATTGATCTTGAAGGTAATTCGATTTGAGTGGTGAAATCCATTGCCGAGCCTACGTCGAACGTTTTCTGCAACCTTGATAATGGCTATTGGGAATAAAGATCTGTCAGTGACATCACATGGGGAGGGCGAGGCAGGGTCGTGGGGTTAAATTATAGACCTCTAAGAATATAAGTATGTGTGTATTTATGTATGAAGGCATGCACATAGATATGTATGTTTGTATGTGTGCGCGCAGAAATACATGCACACACACAAACACACACACACACACACACACACACACACATATATATATATATATATATATATATATATATATACAAAAAAAATATATGTAGATGATGTTATGTACATAACGTCACAAACTAAGGGGGTGTTTG
This sequence comes from Lactuca sativa, assembly GCF_002870075.4. Classification (NCBI taxonomy): domain Eukaryota; kingdom Viridiplantae; phylum Streptophyta; class Magnoliopsida; order Asterales; family Asteraceae; genus Lactuca; species Lactuca sativa. The sequence continues at coordinate 305,155,154 of NC_056630.2, read as the reverse complement.
GTACAGGAAAATAAGTGCAGGGAAAACGAATTGATTCCTTTTCTCTTGTTTGGTTAATAAAAAAAGTAAGGAATTGAGAAATAAATCAATTCCTTTTCCATCAAATCTATTATGTATTTTAAAAGGAGAAAAGGAGAGAAATGAGTATCTAGGCGTGATCGAGAATCAAAAGAAAAAAAGCGGAGAAATCAAATTGTCCCGTATTCGAACCTCACTACCTACAATCGATCAAGATTTTTGAAACGTGGCTATTGGATTTTCATGCAATCGGCCCACGTAAGTGATCAAAACCAATCCTTTTTTCCCTACATATGTCGATAAATAGGATCAAAGTCGGCAATATAGGATCGAAGTCGGCAATTGCTCTATTCATGTATTGATAATCTTGATATCAATTCTTTCGATTCAAGGTTTGATTGTTAATTTTGATATAAACTCTTCCAGTTAATCTTGATATCAATTCTTCCAATTTAAAGAATTTTGTTTTGTTTATTTGTGTTGAAATCTTGCAAAGATCGATTTGTTAAATGTGTTTGAATTTTGCTTTTAAGATTGTTAACAGTACAATGGAATGTGTTAACGATTGCAGTTTTTTTTATTTTTTTTACCCTACTTTGAACCACCATAAATGCTTAGTACAAACTCGAAATTATGCGATTTTTTTTCAAACTTTACTCCTCTGTCTTGTCTACGTTTTAGAATCAAAAAACTGTTTAATTGGTTAAGTCTTGGTTGAGTTATACAGCCACAAACAGAGGTTGTTATGATGTATTATATTTCAGCACTTTTCATAAATTTTGTCCAACTTTGAACCATCATAAAAGCTTCATACAGGCTCGGAATGATGCGATTTTTTTTTTCAAACTGCACTCCTCTGTCATGTCTATGTTTTAGAATAAGAAAACAGTTTAATTGGTTAAGTCTTGATTGAGTTATATAGCCACAAACATAGGCTATTATGATTGTTTTATTATATTTCAACACTTTTTTTTAAACTTGTTTCCAACTTTAAACCATCATAAAAGCTTCATAAATGCTCGGAATGATATGGATTTTTTTTCAAGCTGTACTCCTCTGTCTTGTCTACGTTTTAGAATAAAAAAAAGCTTAATTGGTTAAGTCTTGGTTGAGTTATATAGCCACAAACAAAGGCTGTTATGATTGTTTTATTATATTTCAACACGTTTTTTTTAAATTGTCCAACTTTAAACCATCATAAAAGCTTCATAAATGCTCTGAATGATACCATTTTTTTTTCAAACTGTACTCTGTCTTATCTACATTTCAGAATAAAAAAACAGCTTAATTAGTTCAGTCTTGGTTGAGTTATACAACCATAAACAAAGGTTGTTATGTTTGTTATGATGAATTACTATTTCAAGCATCTATTATGTAAAAAAATTTGTAGATTTGGCAGGGCGAAACAAACACACAAGGACTACTAAAGAGGATGCAAAGTTAATTGAGGCATTGTTGGAGTTACATGTATCCGGAAAGTATGGTGGTGCCAACAACGGATTCAAACCCGGTTATTTAAAGGCAGTGCAACAATTACTAGATGTAAGTCTTCCTAACTTCGGTTTGAAAGCAGAGCCTCATATTAAATTGCGAATGAAGATATGGAAAAACCATTTCAACATCGTGCACGACATGGTATATGGAACAAAAACAAGTGGATTCGGTTGGGATACGGATAAATGTTGTGTTACTGCCAATGTTGAAGTTTGGGATGAGTATATAAAGGTACTATAATGATTATGTTGTAGTATTTTTAGCATCATTAAAACATATTGTAAATGAATACCAACCAATTAATTTTGTGTCATTCTTGAAGAGTCATAAAGGTGTTGCATGTTTTCGCGATAAACCATTTTCCCAATTTGATAACCTATGTAAAATCTTCGGGAAGGATAGAGCTACTAGTCATGGAGCTACTAATGTTGATGAAGATGTGACTGAAGAGACACAAAGAAACTAATTTGTTGATGTGGAAGAGTTGGAAGAGATTGTTGAAGAGACACAACAAACTGCTCGTGTCAATAGTAAACGCAAAAGGCCTCTAACGGATGACACGAAAAGCTCTTATAAGGAAACAGCGAAAGAAATGAAAGAGACTTTCAAGGAGGTTGGTGTAAAACTTAATGAAACAATATACAATATAGGAATGCATGAAAATAATGAAGCATGTGATATGATAGATAAAGTTATCGAAGATATACAAAGCATGCCAAATATCAATGTCAAACTGCGAATTAAGGCGATTGACATGTTTAGCAAAGATCCATTTCGTGCTCGAACGTTTTTTAAGATGATAGAAGAAGAAAATATTTGTTACATGAAAATGATTTGAGATGGATCAATACCATGATTAGGTTTTTTTTTTTTTTTTTTTTTTTTTTTTTTTTTTTTGTTATAGCTTTTACGAATATTGAAGTTGACTCTTTGCATATTATTTATTAGATATAGTTATGTTTTTTATTTGTTAGGAATATTGAATTATATTTTTTGCACATTATTTATTACATATAGTTATGTTTTTTTGTAAAATCTCTTCGTAAGTTATTCTTTTATATTAATCATATGTTTTCCTATATAAGATGTATAAAAAATAATATTAATTGATTAGAAATTAAATTATTTAGTAAAAATTAATATTAAAATAGCAAAAAGTTAAAAACATAAAAGATGCATATTTTGACTAATTAAGATGTACGTTACCAAAGGGCTTCTAGCCCAGCGATATCAGGTGTTGCTCTCCCTGCTTTAGGTTGAGGGTTCAAGTCTCGTCTGAGACATATGTGGATTTAGGAGTAGGTTAGGAATATATTGTATTTGCCGTTCAAAAAAAAAGACGTACGTTATAATGCATGTTTATAAAAAATATTGTTTGAAAACCAATAAACATGGTAAAAAAAAACTCATTTCCATTTTATTGATTAAGACAATCAAACAATAGAAATGATTCTCAAAAATATTTCTCTAGTAGATTCTCAGTTCTACCAAACAGGTGAGAAAATTCTCTTTCTCCAGCTTAATTCTTTTTCTCTGCAGCAATTTCATTTCTCTGTACCAAACACACCCTTAGGTATCAAACCCATTACACTACCGTTCGTTCGTTTTGAATAAAAAACAAATTACCTTGTCAAAATCATGTATCCAAAACATCATATATCATAAAAATTCCATATTTTCTTGAATATTTTCTTTGATTTCTTGTTTAATTTTTGAATAAGACAAAACGTTCTTTCTTTCGGGAATCATCGTTGATGTTCCAAGTATTGATTTGGGAAGATGGCATCGTGAAATTAAAAAATCAAGGGATATATATATATATATATATATATATATATATATATATATATATATATATATATATATATATATATATATATATATATATATATATATATATATATATATATATATATATATATATATATATAAAAGTTGGGATAGTCCATTTGATTAGTGTGGAGTTTCTAATCTAACCATAGGAGGTCCTGAGTTTAATGAGTTTAATCACAGATAGGAACAGATAGGGAAGATATATAGTTATTTGCCGTTAAAAATAATATATATATATATATATATATATATATATATATATATATATATATATATATATATATATATATATATATATATATATATATATATATATATATATATATATATATATATATATATGAATGGGGGTGGTGGGAGCGGCATAGGAATTATTAATATTATTATTATTATTATTAAAGTGGGAGTGGCACTTTTAAATTGATTTGATTTTAAATGTCAAAATCAAAAAATAAAACCCCACATATCTTAGTGTGTACAGAGGGTTAGATGCCCATTACATCTCTCTGTGATTGTCAGTTGTCATCCCTTTATCATCTCCCTTATGCTTCTTTTGATAATTTAAATCCAGATTAATTTTACTATTTTTAATCAATAATTATTTATTTTAATTTATTTTCCTTTCAAACATTCCCTAATCATTACGAACACAAGATTTGCTCCCTGCCAATTAGCCATTTTCTTTGATGTTCTTAGTTGTGTTGACAACATTAAATACTTAATTATTCACCAATTATTGAGGTCTTTTAGATAATAATAATTAGATTTATATTATGAAGTTATGAAATGTGTTCCACATTTGTGATACTCCAATGATTTACTTTTTGTTCTCTATTGTTAGAAATTGGGGTATAATAATGCTTGAAATTCTAAAAATTATGTAAAACACTTTTAGATTAAAGAATTTGGATGGTACTCTCAATATCCTTTACTCAGATAAGACTCAGAAAGACAAAAATTTAGAATGCTTTGATGATAGTTTCGTCTGTAGCTGAAAAATAAGACAAAAACCGAATTTATGATCTTTGTCTGAAAACTATCATATGACAATTTCAAATTGTCATAAACTATAAAAACCGAAATAAAACAAAAGTTTGAATAATGGTCAAACATTGGTCAATTTTCTGAAAATACGATTTTCTAATGTATTTTATTATATAGCTCGACCCCAACCAGGGGCTCTACCCCTTGGACCCCGTCAGAGGCTGCTGCCCCTTGGACCCTGCTCCCAGGGGCGTTGCCCCCAGACCCCGTTCATTTAGGGGCTTCGCCCATAAATAACAATGTATTTTGAGAACTTGATCAAACTTAAACAAGTGTGTACTCTACATCTTCCTTACTTGTTTAATATTTATCAAGATCACCTTTAGTCAACAAAGTAATCCCATTACACTTAAATAATATTGATGATAACAAATCATCAACATCTATTATGTTAAATTTCAACGATTTCATTTTAGTATCTTTATTCTTTAGTTTTGAAAAACCCATTTAGTGATTATCAAATATTGATTCTCGTCTATCGTCTATGAAAACAATATTTAACAAAATATATAATAATTTCAACGGTTTAAGGTAGCTTAAAAAACTTTTATGATGTGAACTTATTTATTTATTTATATCGTGTTTCAAGTATATGAAATGTATCGTTTTCATAATTAAAGATTCCTAATTTGTTTTCGATAATAATTGTCCTAATTTTCTTTAATTTTGATTATTCCTAATTCTAGGTAACAAGTGTGTTTTTTTCATTATTTGTTTTAGAAAAGTAATTTTAAAATAAAAATAATGAGAATTTTGCTCTCAGTGGAAAAAGGTTTCACAGGACAAGAAAGGCTGACGATATCTGTTTCCCTTGTATTTTATTTTCCTTTTTGGTTTTTTTGAATGCAAGCAACAACTTTTTCTTAAATTTTAGACCCAAGATTGTGACATCTTATATGCCTTCACGTGACACACTATTCATATTTATTTATTTATTTACTATGACTCATTAAATAATTAAATACAAATCAACATATACTAAGTTATCGTAATTTGTTATTTGAAATTTTTTATGACAGCCTTTGTATATAAAAAAAAAACTTTGAATCTATAATAATTTTTTTTACAACATAATACACCAACAATATTTGTAACCCTACAATATAGGAGCCCATCAGTTAATGAATGAAATGGTATAATAAAGATAATGGGTTAAAACCACAAAACAACTGGTGTATGATAGATTTTTAATTTTTTAATTAAAAGGTAGATTTTTTATTTTTTAGATTGGAGTGTTTGTTAAACTTTTTAATTTTTGTTAATTAGTTATGTATCAACTATTTAATTTTTAAAAGGAGTTGCATTTGAATAAAAAAATGATAAGTGTATTCCCAAAACATTTTAGCAAACATTTTTCATTTTTCTCTTTCTATTTTTTTAACTATCATTTCCGACCTCTTAAAATCCAGATTTTAACAATCCAAATTTTGTTAATTAGTGTCTTAAAACATTATTATTGTATGATTTACCTTTCATCTAATTAGAGATATTGTTACCTTCTTTTACATCTTATTGGTTAACCTCATGTCAAGTTTCAACGCTACAAATGTTCTCTTAGCTCGTTAATTATGTCGATGCCTATAAACTAAAAAAAGTTATAGTGTATTTGGTCCATGCGATAGGATATTTTGCTCAAATCTTAAGGGCTCTTAGGCAATGTGCTTGTATGGTTTTTAGATGAATACGTGATGATGTGTTTTTAACATAATAAAACCTTTGATAATAGTTATAAGGAAATGTAAATGAGTAAATGAGGAACTTAATTCCTTATAGGTTTTTGCATGTATATAATTGTTAGGGAGGAGGGAGTCCTTCCCTCCCAACCCACTCAACCCACCGCCACATCAGCGCCATCAGCTTTTCTCTATTCTTTCTTTTCCAACCTTCCCAACCCATAATATATGGAAACCCTATATTTCTCAACCCATTCAACCCATTTACTTTTTAATTTTAAATAAACACAAACTAATAAAAATTTTATAAATTAATTAATAAATTATTAATTAATTTATAAAAACAAACTATTAATTATATTTAATATTATTACATTTTTGTAAATTAAAAAAGAAATATTATATATATATATATATATATATATATATATATATATATATATATATATATATATATATATATATATATATATATATATATATATATATATATATATATATATATATATATATATATATATATATATATATATATAGTTTGTTTGTGTGTACAGAGAATGAAAACCAAAAATAAAAAAAAGGTTAATGGCACTTGAGTTAACGGGTTAGTGAACCTGCTTATCTAATAAAAGTTCCATTAATCATCACAACCCGCCGGCAAAGGTATCGTTCCCTTTGGTACCGCCGACACCAAACTTGAACTCACTTATGATACCTTCCACCCTTAAAGGTGTAAATAAGTTTAATAATGATCGTAAAGGTTAAACGCATTAAAAAGACAACAAATTTTGATCCCCGAATTATGAAAATACCAACAAAATGTTTTGACTTTGTATAGAGTAACAAGCAGGGGCGGACCTTAGTGGTGCCCAAGGGTCCCGGGTCACTGCTCCGACGCCGGCACATAGTGTAAAAAAATTTAATGTTTTTTCTATTGGGTGCACCGGCTTAAACACACAAGTGACACTATTAATATAGATTTATTTGGACAAATTTTTTTAGTGTCATCCCTACAAAAATATTCTGCGTCCGCCATTAATAACAACCGACTTAGTCCATATAATCTTAATTAAAATATTATGTAAAGTTAAAGAAAATTTCTTAGAGCGTATTTGACATATGTATTTTGAAAACTTTTAGTTTTTAATTTTCAGTATATATATATATATATATATATATATATATATATATATATATATATATATATATATATATATATATATATATATATATATATATATATATATATAAGACTAGGAGTGTTTTGTTAGATAAAAATGGGTTTAATGGCACTTGGAAATCTGAGAATCGTAATTATCACTTTCAAATAAGAGTATTTGGATGGTACTCAAAAGTCCTCAATTAGATAAGACTCTGAGAGACAAGAAAAGCGAATGTTTGATGATATTTTCGTATGTACCAGAAATGAGACCAAAACCAACTTTAAGATCTCTATCTGAAAACAGTCATATGACAGTTTTAAACTGTCATAAAACCATAAAAACTGACATAAAAACGGATATTTAGATAAGGGTCAAACCAATGGTCAATTATCTAGAAAAACCAATTTCTGATGCATTTTTAATATAGGTCAATACTCAACCCCAGCCAGGGGCTCTGCCCCTTGGACCCCGCCAGGGGTTGCCACCCATTGGACCCTGCCAAGGGTGCCGCCCCTTAGACCCCGCTCCTAGGGGTGCTGCCCCTGGACCCTCGTTCGTTCAGGGGCTTCGCCCCTAAATGACATTATACTTTGAAACTTGATCAAACTTAAAAAAGTGTGTACTCCACACCTTCCTTACTTGTTTAATATTTATCAAGATCACTTTTGGTCAACAAAGTAATCCTATTACACTTAAATAACATTGATGATAACAAATCACCAAAAAACCTCCCTATTTAAGTCTAATCTTGATTACCTTAAAGTGAAACATAGCACCAACAAACTGATGCATAAATGAAATGTCGTGATGATTGAATTTCATATTAGTAGATTATACAATCCAAATATTCAAATATTAGGGTATCACTAAGGATTGAACCCTTTTATCCATAATGAAGACATGAAAATAATACACACAATTGTTTACATTCTTATAAGTTCTAACTTGACACTATATTTTTCTAGCTTGTGTCCCATCCTTCAATAAGCATATCAAAGGCAAATCCTAACTTCTTGAATCAGCTAAACTTCATGCTTATATAGGTAGTCCTTTTATTCTTGCACCTGCAAATACAATTTATCAAAAGAACTATTAAGAATATAAATTCAACCTCCTTTACTTGTAGTATTGAAGATATACCTTGGGATGATGATAATAATGTGTTCCGATCTTCAAATATCAAGTTTTCCACATTGAATTCAACATTTAATATTACATTAGATGGGAATTGGGTATCTACATATAAAAGATTTTAAGTGGAATTTAAACCCATCCCTACAGCCACCTTGTGCACAAGATCTCTTGCTAACCCTTTGGTTAGATGATCGGCTAAATTCAACTGAGTTATTACAAGCTCCACAGATATCACACCAATCATGATGAGCTTAAAAATCATGTTATGTCTAACACCTAAATGTTTAGACTTTCCATTGTACACTTAACTATAAGCCTTAGCCAAGGTTTCAGTACTATCACATCTGATAGAAATGGTAGATATCGGTTTGGGCCATAATGAAATTTCATAAATCAAATTCCTTAGCCACTCAGCTTCTTTACCAGCAGCAGACAATGCAACAAACTCAGACTCCATATTTGAGCTAGTAATACAAGTCTGTTTCATAGATGCCCAAGAAATGGCACCTCCTCCAAGAAGAAACACCTAACCACTTGTAGAGGAGTGATCCTCTAAGTTGTTAATCCAACTGGTATCTGAATAACCTTCCAAAATAGAAGGATATCTACTATAAGTTAAACCATAATTCATGGTCCCTTTCAAATACTTAAATACTCTAGTCACAACCTGCCAATGATGTGTACTAGGATTACTAGTATATCTACTAAGCCTTCCCACAACATAAGCTATATCAAGCCTATAACTAATAATGGTATACATTGAACAACCAATAGCCCTTGAATATTCAAGTTGAGACACTAGAGATCCTTTATTAGGTAAAAGCTTAAGACTAGGATCTATAGGAGTGCTAACAGGAGAACAATTATCAAAGTTAAACTTTTTCAATATCTTCTTAATGTAATGAGATTGAGATATTAAAATCCCATTGTTTTCTTTTATAATTCTTATACCAAGAATTACCTCAGCCTCCCCCATGTCTTTCATATCAAAACTAGACGATAAGAATTTCTTGGCTTTATCAACATAAACTTGATCAGAACCAAAAATTAACATATCATCAACATATAGACAAATTATAACTCCTTTACCAGAAGAATCAAATTTGCTAAGTACACATTTGTCATCCTGGTTTAATGTAAAACCATTAGACAAAATCAAATCATCAAACTTTTAATGACATTGTTTTGGTGCTTGTTTCAAACCATATTGATTTCTTTAACTTGCTCACCTTATGTTCATTACCAGGCATAACAAATCCTTCAGGTTGTTTCATGTAAATTTCCTCATCTAAGTCACCATTTAAGAATGCAGTTTTCACATCCATTTGGTGAATCACAAGATTATGTATAGCTATAAGAGCTAACAATAATCTAATAATGGAAATTCTAGCAACATGAGCATAAGTATCAAAGAAGTCAATGCCTTCTTTTTGCCTAAAGCCTTGGATAACCAATCTGGCTTTATACTTATCAATTGTGCCATCCACCTTCATTCTCCTTTTGAGGTTCCACTTACTTCCTAATGCCTTGCAACCAGGAGGTAAATCTGACAATACCCAAGTATTGTTATGCATGATAGAATCATTCTCATCCTGAATTTCTTTTTCCAGAAATGAAGATCCCTAGATGCCATAGCTTCACTAAAAGTCTTTGGATCCTCCTCAATATTAAAACAATATTTATGTTGACATATAGTCTCATTCTTGTTCCTTCAACTAGATAAAGTTGAAAATTAGATCCAAAAGACATAGCTTTTGTAGCTGTTGTGCTTGTCCTAGGTTTAGGTACAAAACGTGTACCGCCAGAAACATCTTTAGCTTGATTAGTACTCTTGCTAGAAGATTGATGAATCATGTTCCTTGGTCTAGGTATAGATGTAAATCTTTCTTCATCAAATATAGCATGTCCTGAGTCTATCATAGTTTTTACAGACACAAAGTCATTAGATTCTAAAACAAAGAATCTATATGCTTTGGGGTTTTGAAGCCCCAAAACCCTTCCAAACCACTTATGGAGCTTAGTTATGACTTAGGGGCTTACATGAAAGTACTTAGAACACCAAAATCTTAACATATGAGTAGTGAACATGAGTTTACGGCCCAAGAACACTCTTGGACCATAAACCCCTCTTCTTGGGCCGTGAACACCAATTATGGTGTTAAGTTTGCCCTGAAACACCTCTTAAGGCTTGGGTAAATGTCTAGAATAAACCACCAATGAAGTAGGGGCATTAAACATCAAGGAAACTATGGACTTAGGAGTTTACGGCCGTAAACCCCCCAAGGATTGGTCCATGGGCCGTAAACACCATTAAGAAGCCCAAATGATGCCCTAACTTCCTCCTTTTGGCTTGGAAAAACGCATAGAACCTTATACTCTTTCATTTAATACCTTAAATCATGAGTTGAAGGACCAAGTGAGAGTTTACGGCCGTAAAATCTATGTTTACAGCCGTGAACTCCCTTAAATGGTTCATTTGGAGCCTTAACCCCTTCCTGTGCCCTAGATTGGAACCTAGCCTAATTCTACAAGTGATATAAGACCTTTAAACATCCAATAACACACCACCCATGAGTTTACAGACGTAAACTCATGCGGATATGGTCTTACGGCCGAAATCTCCATAAAGAGTTTACTCTTGAAGAGTAAACTCCCTAACTAGTCCATACACTCCCTTATTGCAACCCAATAGCCTCCTAGCACTTGACCAAAGTGTTTTCCGCACATTAGGATGCTTATACGTGTTTAATTAGTATTATAATCACTAATTGTATGTAAACATATATCATCATATGTTAATAGGTCACTAAGTGTGTTCAAGTCTTTACTTGGCACTAAGCACCCAACCGACACTTTCGTCCAATCCACCCGCAACAGGTGAGTTCATACCCCTGAATTAACCTTTTAAATGATTTTAACTGCTTTTATAGGGGGAATAGAAGTTGAACTGTACATTTATTAGATAAATCACCTGTGATTAATAACTGTATAGCAAAATAGATTTTTGCATGTTGACTGTTTTATCCAGCTCAAGATATTCCAATCTCGCTTTCAACTCTTGTTAAAGTATAAATTTCTCTGCTAGATTATCATAAGTATTCGAAAGGTTTTCCGAAGGTTTTTCAAAGGTTTTCCAAAGTTTTTTCAAGCTTGGTTGCCAAAGAGACATCAAGTCGTAATTTCTTGTTAAAGGTTTTCAAAAGGTTTTCTTCACTTTAACTGTTTTATCAAATCGTTTTCAAAGCTTGTTTTACAAAAATGACATCGAGTCGTAAATTTTTATTTGTAAAGGCTTTCCAAAGGTTTTACCAAAGCTTTCTTCTATGCTTCTGTTTCGTTAAATGCATGCCTATATTTGTATAATTATATAAATAATGTTTAAAGGACTTAGGAAGGCTAGTTTGCCCTATTTCCTTTTCCTCGTTGGGATGTGGTCTGGTGGGTATCGGTTATCCGTCTGAAGGTCGCTTAAACATTAATTATATATCATGTATACATGTATGGACATAAAAGCTCTCACTCACTCAGCAAATTTATCGACTTGAGTAGTACAGGAATCCTATCTCTATCTCTATCTCTATCTCTATATCTATCTCTATATCTCTCTCTCTGTCTCTCTCTCTCTCTCTCTCTATTTTACTTTAGAATGTGACAGACTATTTCCCTCTACGACGCTCCATTGCGCCAACGCCGTGTTACCAGAGTCTCCGGGAAAGAGAGCAAACATCATGTGTGTAGATCGATACGGGACTGATACTCCTACACCCAGACTACTAGCTACAGTCCACGCCGGTAAGGCCCATGGATGATATAATGCCACTACCTCTAATGCCACTACCTTTACGCGTGACCTGGAGGGTCATCGGATGCTCTATCGTCGATCAGCATGGTTACATATGGGTTCACATTCACCCCTTTTGTTTTAGACTTTGCTAGCTGTACCGTTCATTTGATACTGTCTGGATCTGTACTTCCTTTTGTTAGACTGAGCCAGGCGTATCCTTCATTCGATACTCTCCTGGAGTCTGTGATTTCTTTTTCCTTAGAAAACAGTATTACTACTGAGGCATATATTATTTTTCCCCTAGTATTTTTACTAGTGGTATTCTCATATTTTCTTTAAAGTCAATACCGTATTTTGGTAATGATAGTATTTAGGGGAAAATTTCTCTTTAAAACATAACTCTGTCGAGTCTTGGTAGAAGACTGCTTTTATTTAGAAAATATAGGATTTTCTGGAAAGGACGCTAATACACCGTAGATTCTAAACTACTACCTTTCATAAAGTTATTTTGAATAAAAATGTGTATTTATACAAATGATATTAAATACTTATGGACTCACCAACATTGTAAAATGTTGATACTCGCTTTCGAAATAACTTGTATTCTTAGGTCAGCGATAGACAGGTACATCCCAGGAGCTTTTGTGGAGACAACCTAGTACCGAGCTGCATCTATGTTATGTTCTGTAATTATTTTGATATTACTATAAGATGTAACTGATGTAAAATTATTTCTATTAATACAATGGTTGTTGTACTTTGATTACTATACTACATATGTTGTGATACTTGACATGACGTTATCCACCCCAGAACGTTTCCACCATTCCGGTTTTGGGGTGTGACAGATTGGTATCGGAGCATTGTTTATAGTGAGCTCAGTATATCAATTCATAAAAGATATACAACCTATAAATACACAGGGATAAACCACTCTGACCAAGAATGATACTTTAAAATATAACCATATTTTACCAAAGTATAAGAACATCCTGAATCTAAACACTCGAACAAAAGTATCACAAGAAGAACATAATAAAAGTCATTGGATGTTGACCACTACCGTCAAACCTGGGCAGTTATGTAATCGTAAGCTGAAATAAATGTAACCTGATCAACTACATTTATTCGAGATGCGATGAACATGTGCTTGGGAGTGATGGTGGTGTTGCAACAGGTCTGAAACTTACCAAATAGGAATGCTAGAGACAAACAGAAAGTTTAAAATACTATGGGAGTATTTTGGAATACTAAAAGACTCACAATAATCCCAGAATCATATTCAGAAGTTAAGAATCAAACAAGAAATTAAAATACCATAAGGGTATCTTAGGATCCATAGATAACCATGTGTGAAAAACTAAAAAGATCCTAATTGATATACCTATGATTACAAATGGTATGCTTCCAAGGTTATATATAATAAGGATCCCATAGACTAAGAATGTGTGGTTTCGCTCTACTTCCTTTTCCTCGTTGGGATGTGGATATAGAGTAGTATCACATATTCGAAGGCCTATCGAATCTAGGTTATATATAATTTGTGTACCCTATGTAATTTTAGTAGGACTCGATATGGATCACCCAGTGAAATGTTAATAATCTCTTAGGATTCTCTAGACATTTCCATTCTCGCACGAACCCTATAGAAAACCTTATCCACTTCAGTGTTCGACAGAAGAGTTGATTCAGACCCAGAAGAGGTTCATTGAGAAGATTTCCAATTCGGAAATAAATGAAATAGGACGAGACTATTGAAATCACCAAGTGCCTATACCTTTTAGGGACATCGGTGAGCGATTCACCTGAACTTTCGAGATTTCCAGTCATCCATCATGAAGCGATGACACTCAGAGTCAGGATCAGAAGTAAAGCGGAGTAGAGATTCAATATGTCTACACGAGAAGAGAACCCTAGGTATCTATCCGAAGAAAACCAACGTTGGTCCCAGTCTAGGATGAGACGTAGACAGAGGGAGCCAGTACATGGAACCCGAGAAGTGTCTTTTCCTCGTTATTGTCATGCTAAAACACCCATAAAATATTACAATTTAGTGAGTTATTGATTACACTACTCACACTATGTGTTAGATAAATCGCCTTTTCTCGTCGTAAGTAATACGATTAGATCGGATCCCAAAACCTTGATTTAGAGTGTTTAGCCATAAGTCTTCATGAGCCTTTCTTTCCACAGTCTTCGTTCCGAACTCCCCTCAAATCTTTCCAAGCCGGAGAGTGAATCTCTCCAGTATAAAGATAACTTAGTAGGAACGACTCCCATCTTATGACTTTTCGATACTCTTACTCCTACCTTGAATACCCAGACTACATCATAGGGATGTAGGTCGACACTCTATTAACCAATATCCGCGGTGTAGGAAAAATTTATGCCTATTATAGTAAGGATAGATACGTCTAGAGTTAAACATCGTCTCTCATCGGCTTGTGTTCCTTTCCGTGTAGGAAAACCATGCCTCCGCAGAAACGTAACCAATCCGCTGGCAAGAAACCGACTCTCCTATTCGATGTAGCTACGTTCCAAGCTGCAGTCTCGGCAGCCGTAGTAGCTGTCATGGCTCATCTGAATGCTAACAACGCCAATGTTAGCAAGAGCCCTATCGGGATTCCCGATCCTAGCAATGGACGGCAGCAACCAACTTTTGTGTGCCCAGCCACCCAAGAACCTCAACCAAATCCACTAAAGAGAAAGTTCAAGAACGAGGAGGGAAGTACCTCGGCTCAAGGACCTTTCGAAGGGTAACGAGCTGAGACAGTCAATACCCCTGCCAACCCTTCCATCCCGACACCTAGAAGACCATACCTAGGAAACCTTCCCCACTACAGCAAGTGTAGCTACCATCATCATGATATATGTCGAGAATTCTTTTGCACTAGGTGCAACAAGAAGGGGAATACCGCTCGTACCTGCAGAACCCCGGTTGAGTTCATCACATCAACCACTAATGTGGCGACCAGTCCAATAGGCCATCTATGTGGTGATATTGGACACTTCAAGAAGGACTGCCCAACTAAAGGAAACGACAAAGGCGCAGGAGGAGTCTAACTCTAAATACCTAGGGAGAGTCATCAAGGAGGCCGGTAGAACTTTTTGGTACGTCTCTTAATCCTAGATAACTAACCGAAAACATTAAAAGGCTAATTCTAAATGTAATTACTTCCCCGTTAAGGCGAAAGTCACAGCACTATTGTAAAATTCAAAATTTCATCAGGTAAAGCTATAATGGCTCGATATATACATTAAAGCCATGTATAATTAAGATGGATAGACCTAGAGTGAGTGATGCTGCCTCATTTCTTGTTCCTCGTTTGGTTGTGGATATAGGGCACAGTCGCTCAGTCAACAGTCCTTCCTACCTTAATTAGACATGACTAGTATATGCTTGGCGATTATAGAAACGCCTCGTGAGAATCCATACATGAAAAGCACATTATTCCGAAACCTCAGGACCCTTTATAGTTCCGCGTCGACTCTATCGGTCCAAATATCCGCGACAGTGATACACGGGACGAAACCTGAGACGCCAAGAACTTGTGTGCCCATTTAGCACATGGCCCTATCGACCCTCACTCTATATCATGTCGATGTATGCCATCTTCGATGCCTCTACTAATCATGGTTTGACTTAGTGCAACCTCGTGTAAAATCCTAGTGCCGTGTAAAAAGAACTTTCACCGTAGCCATTTCGGCAGATAAAGGTTCTTCCAAACCTAATAATAAAACCTAATGCGATCCTTTAGTCGTCTCACTTACCTAAAACTTTACGAAATACCACGGAGTAGGGTATCGCGTGCTGTTAACCAACCCTTTCTTAGATAGATAGAACCGGAAGCGAAAGACACCACAGGTATTTCAGAAGACGGTAACCACCTGAATCTTACTCCGTAGATCTCCCAAAAAGACCCTTAACACCTCACAATCAGGTTCGTGAACCAAGAGGAAAGAACTCATGGGGTTAATGTACTACTACTGAGTATATGCATTAGAGTGGTATACAATTCAGATCAATAAGATTTAAGATGTGTGCTTCCTCCCTACTCCCCATTCCTCGTTGGGTTGTGGGTTCTGGGGTGGAGCCGCACAATTGAATATCCTGTGGACCTTAATTATATACGGCTTGCTTACACCAAGTATTAGTGGTTAAGCCAAGTATGAGCTCTACCACGAACCTCATAGTAAAACCCTTCATCCTATCCCATTGAATCAGAACTAGAGTCAAGAGAACCACTGCGGGTTGAGCTACTAAAATGACCACAAATCCTAAATTTGTTGTCATCCCAATTAAGCCAACATAGTAGCTAACACCCTCAGTTGGTAAAGAAATATGAGTCGTAAGAGTCAAGGAAATTGACTACGACCATCCATTCACGCTTAATCCCACGAATTAAGCATCTCAACGGATATCCCGGAAACCTGGAAGTTGCGATAAGTTAAACTCTGAGAAGAGTGGATGAAGATATTAGAAGTTCCGAGTAACGGAACCCTATACTTCTAGACTTAACCTAAATCAAGAAAACTCAGAACCACCGGAAGAGTAGTTGCAGAAGACGCTCGCACTACTCAGGCACTTCGACCACCCTGTTACTGACGAGTAGTGCCTAGGACACTCTGCCTCCTCACGTGGAAGAAGTCACCGTCACCCTGTAGACAATAGACTGCATTCTCCGAAGTGAATACTAGAATGCCAAGAACCACAGGATAACCTCCGCAGCAAAGAATACTTGAATAAAGTACGAAAGTAGGTTGCGTTAAGCCTTATAACCCAGCTCCCGAAGAGATTATAGACCTGACACCAGTCTAGGTGTTAGTCGATGGGTTATATAATAGTGTCACGTGCTTTCTGCAACTGAAATAAACTGACACCTTAGAGAATAGGCATGTCTTAGAGATTCATTGGACTACTAGGTGTACCAAGAATACTATCTCACGCAGAGATAGTAGAACCACCACCCGAGAAAGTCCAACACTTCAGAAAATCTCTAAGAATTGAGTTAGCCCTGAGCAGAGCTTGCTATTAATGAAACAGAAAAGCAAGTAAGAGCATGATTCTTCCCCGTTTGGAATCATATTGTGAAAGCGTCAACTAGACGATGATGAAAAGTTTAAAAACTTTCTAAACAATCGTCTGGTAAAACCCTATCTCACCGACTACGAGAATTAGAAACATCTCAAGAACCAGAAGTGCAGGTTCATTTTGCACTAAGTTGACACTTGCATCAAATAGATACCCGTAGACATCCAATTTATCCGATAATCCAGAAAACCTCTGAAAGCCAATCAGCAGGAAACACAAATCCAAGGATGACTCAAACCTTCTAAGAACTAACCCGAAGAACTACACCTCAGTAAGAGAGAACTTTTAGAACTTCATAATTGCGATCACGCCAGTGATGATCTCACCATAAAAGTACATTATGTTCTAAGTACTGAAAAGCTCTATCTTCCCAAGAGTGTAGGACCATCCTAGATTCTTTATAAGAATGGGTCCAACCCTTGTCAGACCACGACTACTTTTAGAAGTCCATAAGTTTCACCCCAAATCGATCAACGTCCTAGACTTGAAAGAGTGCTTGCCCGACGTAACTATCTAAATCCCACTAGTCTTGGTAGAAATCATTGGGAACCCTAACTTCGTAGCCGACCCTGTAGGAATCGCTAACCGAACGAAATGAAATCTGCATCCCGTTAAGTGAAGGTTTGCTGGAACGCCAAGCAAAGGCCGAAGTTCACTTGGGAGCGCGAGGACCAACCGGATAGGAAGTACCATCATCTCTCTACCCGATTGTTCATGCCACTTCCTTGCCAAAACCCTAAATTCGGGACGAAATTCCCTCTAACGGGGGGATGATGTGACAACCTGAAATTTATCCCGTCACAGTAAACCCTTTTCCTCTAATAAAACTCGCTTTATTAAATTGTTCCGTTAACCTTTTTGGATTAGGTTAATTAAATTGGGACTGTTTATTATGACTTCATGAGTGTCCAAATGAATTAGAAACACGTGAAACACCCTCAATATCCCCTTGAAAATTTTTAGTTACAGTCAAGTCAAATTACGACCATTTAATCGGGTATGACCATAAGCCCCGTTTAACGTCAGTATCGGGTAGGTTTCCACTGGGCCACAAACTCAAACCCCTATATAAGGGTGAGGAAACCTCATTTACACCCTTTTTACTCTCTCTCTACTCTCTACAAGTTGCTTTCGATCCAAAAACGCCCATTTCGAGCACCATAATCGTAAGTAATCTGTCCTACCTTGTTGTTTAACTTAATATACCTGAAAATTCTTTTTTAAATCACCCAAAACCCTAATAACCATGTGTTTAAGGCCCAGGAACACTCTTGGACCGCAAACACTCCTAAATGGGGTTTTGAAGCCCCAAAACCCTTCCAAACCACTTATGGAGCTTACTTATGACTTAGGGGCTTACATGAAAGTACTTAGAACACCAAAATCTTAACATATGAGGAGTGAACATGAGTTTACAGCCCAAGAACACTCTTGGTATGTAAACCCCTCTTCTTGGGCCATGAACACCAATTAAGGTGTTAAATTTGCCCTTAAACACCTCCTAAGGCTTGGGTAAATGTCTAGAATCAACCACCATTGAAGTAGGGGCATTAAACATCAAGGAAACTATGGACTTAGGAGTTTACGGCTATAAACCCCCCAAGGATTGGTCCATGGGCCATAAACTCCCTTAAGAATGCCAAATGTTGCCCTAACTTCCCCCTTTGGCTTGGAAAAATGCATAGAAACTTATACTCTTTCATTTAATACCTTAAATCATGAGTTGAAGGACCAAGTGAGAGTTTACGGCCGTAAACTCTATGTTTACAGCCGTGAACTCCCTTAAATGGTTCATTTGGAGCCTTAACCCCTTCCTATGCCCTAGATTGGAACCTAGCCTAATTCTACAAGTGATATAAGACCTTTAAACATCCAATAACACACCACCCATGAGTTTATGGCCGTAAACTCATGGGGATATGGTCTGAGGGCCGAAATCTCCATAAAGAGTTTACTCTTGAAGACTAAACCCGCTAACTAGGCCATACACTCCCTTATTGCAACCCAATAGCCTCCTAGCACTTGACCAAAGTGTTTTCCGCACATTAGGATGCTTATACGTGTTTAATTAGTATTATAATCACTAATTGTATGTAAACATATGTCATCATATGTTAATAGGTCACTAAGTGTGTTCAAGTCTTTACTTGGCACTGCGCACCCAAATGACAGCTCCGTCCAATCCACCCGCAACAGGTGTAACAACCCGAAATTCATATTCCGAAATGTAACCCTTTTACGCGACTCGTTCCAATCATCCAATCGCCGTTTCCGATTTCGTTTCCGTTTCCGACACTTTATTAAGTCGTTAATGAGAATTTTATTTTATGACTTAATAAGTGTCTTAATACCCTTAGAACTCATTCAAACGCCTCATATTAATGATCGGAACATATCTAGAATCAACCATATCGGGTTACGGCAAATTAGCCGGGTGCGACCAAAAGCCCCGTCTAATGCCAATATCGGGTAGAATTCTACCGTGTCCCGAACTTGGACACTATTTAAAGTGATCCAAGTCTCCATTTTGAAACTTTTGCTCCATTTTACAACTTTCACTCCAACCTCTCTCCTCAAACTAGAATTTAAGGTCCAAATCTCAAGTTTAAGACTTCAAATCTTTGAGGTAACTTCCCTAGCATGTTATACAACCTCTTTAGCTTTCAAATTCGAGTTCAAACCATGGATTAGGACCATTATCATGAGTTTACGGCCCTAGAACAGTCCTAGGCCGTAAACTCATATAAAAGGGGTTTTTGGAGGAACAAAACCCTTCCAAACCTCAATTGGACCTTGAATATGGCTAGATGACTTTATGAAATGGAATTAGAATGCCTCAAACCAAGATTTAAAGCCTTGTATATGAGTTTACGGCCCTGGAAGGTGCCTAGGCCGTAAACACATATTTAAAGGGGTTTTAAGCCCTTAAGCCCTTCCATGACTCAACCAAGCCTTAGATATGATTTTTAGAAATTGAACAATGGACTTAGAACACATTTTACATGAATTTTGAGGGACTTATGTGAGTTTACGGCCAAGGCATAAGCTTGGGCCGTAAACTCCTCAATATTGGGTGTAAACTCAATTTCAAAGTGTTAGAAAGCCATCCAACACCACCAAAAGCCATGGAATAAATCATAGGGTCTACCAAAAATAGTTTAAGGACTTTAAACACATCAAAACCCCACATTTGAGAGTTTACGGCCATAGAACATACCCCATGGCCGTAAACTCCTAAAAGTGTGCCAAATGGTGCCCAAAACTCATTTCTAAGTTTGTAGGAATTTTTAGAATCACATGTGATTAATTTTGGGACCTTAACAACACTTAGTCAAGGGGATATTAGAGTTTACGGCCATAGACCCCATGCCTAGGCCGTAAACTCCTTTAAGTGTTGCAATTGGTGAATTTAATCCATCCCAAGCCTTAGGTAAAATTAATCCAAGCATTTCCATGTGGTATTGACCCTATGTTACCCATTAAACACCATAACCCCTCCCCCCACCATGAGTTTATGGCCGTAAACTCATGGGGAATGGGTGTTGAGGCCATAAACTCATTTAGGAAGTTTACTCTTGGGGAGTAAACTCAAATCCCAAGTCCCTCGCTTCAATTCCCGTCCGTAGATGTCACACGGGTCACTCCAAACACCCGTTTTGAGGTGTTTTCGTTCGTTAGAGTGTAACTTCATATCTAATTAGAATATATAAATCTAATTAGATATATTTGTATTCCATTTCACTTTACATAGGAACCCCGTGTGTTATCAGGCCTCGATTCGATGTTTAGCATCCGAAATCGTCACGTTTCTCGTCCGGTGAGTTCATACCCCTACCCTTTTTCAATGGTTTTTCAATGTTTTCATGGGGGGGGGGGGGGGGATACAAGCAAAAGTACAAGAATAGTTTGTACTTAAACTTATGATTTCAATCAAATGGTTTCGTAATTGTACATTTTATGAATTGAAAACCTTTTATCAAACTGTTTTAACTTGCAGGGTTGTTTGTTTTAATCCGATTTTCAATTCTTAATATATATTGATATGTTGTATTCTTTAGATTGATTGTTCTCGTTTAAATTTATAAAGCACATAAACCATCGTAATGTCTGTAATAAAACACTAAGGTTCGAGTGTAAAAGTCAGACACCATTAGAAAACATAAAACA
Organism: Lactuca sativa; assembly: GCF_002870075.4. Classification (NCBI taxonomy): domain Eukaryota; kingdom Viridiplantae; phylum Streptophyta; class Magnoliopsida; order Asterales; family Asteraceae; genus Lactuca; species Lactuca sativa. The sequence goes on along the minus strand of NC_056630.2, from coordinate 305,133,752 downwards.
TCTGTATATCCTTAACAATACACATAGGTTCGAGAGTGAAAGATAAATACCATCATAGCGCACAAATCAATTGTAACGTCCTTAATAATACACCTAGGATCGAGTGTAAAGGACAGTCATCATTAAATAACACCTAGGCTCGAGTGTAATGTCCTTAATAATACACCTAGGATCGAGTGTAAAGGACAGTCATCATTAAATAACACCTAGGCTCGAGTGTAATGTCCTTAATAATACACCTAGGATCGAGTGTAATGTCTTTAATAAAACACCTAGGATCGAGTGTAAAGGACAGGTACGTTAGAACCTAGTTAGTCATAGATACCACTTCCCTAGGCGAGAAGTGATGAGTAATCTTAAAGATTGGAGACACGTCCTTGGTAACACGTCCCTTGGCACGAGATAGTGGAGGACTAACCCTGTAACCAGAATCTCCGTTCGTGGGAGAGCGTGGCTTGAGTGTATAGATCTATACGGGACTGACAATCCCGCACCTGGCTGCTAGCTACAGCCGAACCGAAAGGTTCAAGGGTGACGAAAGTCATAAAAAGGATACTGGCCCCGACGTGAGTCATATCTAGTATGAGTATGGTTAAGGACTCGCAATCTAGATTATTAACACTTTAGACTCTTTTACTAGCTTTATATTCGTAGTAAAGCTAATGTACATTTAGGAATATCAGGTACACACACATTCAGGAAAACATGGGGTTTTCCTATGGATAATAATGAACATAACCATAATTGGTAAAGGTACACAAACACACATACAGTCAGGAAAACATGGGGTTTTCCTGGGTAGAACACTAAACATAACCAGAACCAGTAAAGACACACACACACAGTCAGGGAAACATGGGGTTTTCCTGGGAAGGACACCGAACATAATCAGAACTGGTAACAATTCACACACACAGTCAGGAGAACATGGGGTTCTTTATGAGTAATAGTAGTACTTAATTAGAAAAGTGTAATAATTTAAACAATTGAACTACATTTCTCAAGAACAATCATGTTTTTATTTTACATTGTTTACTTTACTTTCGGATTTGGAAACTAACTTTACATAAGAAAATATGGGATTTTCTTGGATAACCACTTTTTCAGGAAAACAAAGGAACTCGTACATTTTCAGAAAAACTAACCGCTTATGAACTCACCAGCTTTATGCTGATTTTCAAACCGCTTGTATTCTCAGGTCCGTGTTAGACAGGTACCCGAAGATCCTTTTGTACGAAGACGGAGTTCTCAGAAGACTTGTTTCGTGTTGTTTATATATATACTATGTATCACATGTATAACTTTTGTTTTTGAAACAAATGTAAAACTTTTCTATATGTAATGTAATGGTTGTTTACTTTACTTACTATGTACATTGGATTTGATACTCAACGTGGAGTCAACCCCGAAAATGTTTCCGCCTTCGGTTTTCGGGGTGTGACAACAGGTGAGTTCATACCCCTGAATTAACCTTTTAAATGATTTTAACTGCTTTTATAGGGGGGAATACAAGTTGAACTGTACAGTTATTAGATAAATCACATGTTATTAATAATTGTATATCAAAATAGATTTTTGAATGTTAACTGTTTTATCCAGCTTAAGATGTTCCAATCTTGCTTTCAACTCTTGTTAAAGTATAAATTTCTCTTCTAGATTATCATAAGTATTCGAAAGGTTTTCCGAATGTTTTTCAAAGATTTGCCAAAGGTTTTTCAAGCTTGGTTACCAAAGAGACATCAAGTCGTAATTTCTTGTTAAAGGTTTTCCAAAGGTTTTCTTCATTTAAACTGTTTTATCAAACTGTTTTCCAAAGGTTTTACCAAAGTTTTCTTCTATGCTTTTGTTTCGTTAAATTCATGCCTATATTTGTATAATTATATAAATAATGTTTAAAGGACTTAGGAAGGCTAGTTCACCCTATTTCCTTTTCCTCGTTGGGATGTGGTCTGGTGGGTATCGGTTATCCGTCCGAAGGTCATTTAAACATTAATTATATATCATGTATACATGTATGGACATAAAACCTCTCTCTCACTCAGCAAACTCATCGCCTTGAGTAGTACAAGCATCCTTCTATTATTCATGTTTCTAGAACCCTAGTAACTAATATAGGAATAGTTAGGAGACTCTATCTCTATCTCTATCTCTATCTCTCTCTCGCTCTCTCTTTTACTTTAGAACGTGACACACTATTTCCCTCTACGGCGCTTCATTGCGCCAACGCCGTGTAACCAGAGTCTCCGGGAAGGAGAGCGAACATCATGTGTATAGATCTATACGGGAATGACACTCCCACACCAAGACTACTAGCTACAGTCCGCGCCAGTAAGGCCCATGGGTGACATAGTGCCACTACCTCTACGCGTGACCTGGAGGGTCATCAGATGCTCTATCGTCGATCAACATGGTTACGTATGCGTTCACATTCACCCCTTTTTTGTTTTTGACTTTGCTAGCTGTACAGTTCATTCGATACTGTCTGGAGTATGTACTTCCTTTTGTTAGACTGATCCAGGCGTATCCTTCATTTGATACTCTCCTGGAGTCTATGATTTCTTTTGCCTTAGTCAACAGTATTACTACTGAGTCATATATTATTTTTCCCCTAGTATTTTTACTAGTGATATTCTCATATTTTCTTTAAAGTCAATATCGTATTTTGGTAATGATAGTATTTAGGGGAAAATTTCTCTTTAAAACATAACTCTTTTAAGTCTTGGTAGAAGACTGCTTTTATTTAGAAAATATAGGAGTTTTTGGAAAGGACGCTAATACACCGTAGATTCTAAACTACTACCTTTCATAAAGTTATTTTGATTAAAAATGTGTATTTATACAAATGACACTAAATACTTATGGACTCACCAGCATTATAAATTGCTGATACTCGCTTTCAAAAAAACTTGTATTCTCAGGTCAGCGATAGACATGTACATCCCAGGAGCTTTTGTGAAGACAGCCTAGTACCGAGCTGCATCTATGTTATGTTCTGTAATTATTTTGATATTACTATAACATGTAACTGATGTAAAATTATTACTAATAATACAATGGTTGTTGTACTTGGATTACTATACTACATATGTTGTGATACTTGACATGACGTCATCCACCCCAGAACGTTTCCGCCATTCCGGTTTTGGGGTGTGACATATTCTTTGGGCTCAATTGGTACAAAGCACCCATTAAACAAAGAGACACAGTCAAATCTCTTGTCCTCGATTCCGGACAATCATTGTTCAGAGGCCAATCTAGAAGCATAACATTCCAGTGATGCAAGACTCTTTCATGTCTGCTATCTCCATCTTTCATACCACCAACATTATCCTTGCTAGTAATTCAAAGTTTTCATTTGTTGGCTCAATTCCTGAAGCCATGTTTCGAGATGTTCCTGTAGCTAGTAAAATCCTTGAAGCTTACATGAAACTTCCTGTTTCAGGCTTTTGTCCTTTGACGCCAGAGATGCAGTCGATAATTGATGAAGCCGGTAAACCAAAGAAAGGAGGGCAGAAAGGACGCATGAAAGGGGAAAAGAAACAAAGTGCTAAAGAGGGTCTTTCTGAACTGGCAAAATCCTCAAAGAAATGAAAGTCACAAGCTGAGTCGTTTGCACTAGCTCCTTCTCCAGCAATGAAGCGAAATGTTAAGAAGAAAGCTCATAAGCCCATATCTCCTACTCCTAGTGAAAGATAACATTTGCAGTCTGACACTCAATCAGAAGTTCACATTGGAGTGGATGAGCATATCCAAACTAAAGTCACTGCAACAACTTCCCAACCAGAGGTTTCGCAGCCTATTTCGACTACTCTTGAGGTAACTATAGAGATTCCTGTCTCAGTTCTGATTTCCACTGATTTTGTTGAAACTGTTTCTGTTCCTTCTCCAACTACCACCATTTCAACACCCATCTCTATCGCTCCATGGCCACCTGTCTCCTTAGGTGTTTCCCAATCTCCACCTGTTTTCACCGATTCTACAACCACACCATCAACAACTGTTGAGCCTCTTGTTTTTGTTAGCACATCTGATGCAGGGTCAGGGGCTTCAGGTTTCGCAATTGGTGATTCCACACCCCTTATTTCCCCTATTCGCCACAATGACCCAGGCATGATTTTTGGGGATGATGAAGACTTCTCAAGATTCTTCTACAGTCCATTCAACATCAGGACTGAAAGTGATGACGAAGCCCCTGTCACGAGAGGGCAACTCAAGGGGATAAATGAAAAATTGGACTCACCACTTAACGCTACAAAGACCTCATCCATTGATGATTATTCTCAAGCGACGTTCATGTCCATTCTTGAGACCCTTACTAAAGAGTACTCTACCAACCTTCAAAAGATGAACAAGGCAGTAGATGACTCTATCACAGTCTGCAACAAAACGAGTGAAAAAGTCGATAAAATAATATATGATGCTCAAGTTTTCATGGAGCAATTCCAAAGCTCCTTTGAGTCCAACACTGCGTAGGCTAACGAAGTCGAGTCTGGCCCGGGCTCAATACTTAAAGCTGAGAAGCCAAAACTTCAAGAGGTTCACAGTGGTCTTAAATCTAACCATGACATGCTCCAGTCATCCATATCCTCAAAACTCTTTAAGCCTCAGGAAGAACTGGATATGGAGAGCAAAATAATGGATGCTCTTGCCTTCAAGACTGAAAAGATGAAAGTCATGACAGTCAAGCTTGAAAATGATGAGAAGAAAGTCAATGATTTGTTATCTGAGAAAGATGCCATGAAAAGCTACATTGCAGAAGTCACTGGCATGCTTTCGGATATCGTTGAGACTCGCGACTCAATGATCACGATTACAGTAAAGAAGCATCTTGATGAGAAACCAAGGCATGTATTCGCCATGCTTTATCGACTGGAAGGTTTTCCAAAATCTAGATCCATTCCAAAACAAGGGGGAGAAGGTGTGTCACAATCCAAGAAGGAAGACCGCAAACCTTCAGTCAAGCGCACTGTCAAAAGAGAATCTAAGCCTAAAGGCAAAGAAAAAAATTTCAGTGAAGAAACCATTGTCGACAACAACGTAGATGAATAGCCTGATGAAAACAAGCTCAAAAGAAGAAAGGCACGATAGGCTGAAATGGATGAACATCAAAGGATAATCTAAGAGGCTGAAGCAAAAGAGAAAACAGAATACGAAGCTTACGTTACTTTGGAAAGCCGAAAGATTTTATTTCCAAAGTAGACTCTGAAGGGAATTCAGAACGAAGTCGTGGATATTCCTAGTCAATATTGGCTAGAATCAGTTGTGTCATTCGAGCTTCAGAATACACAAGATTCACAGCTGGATCTACCAATAACTCTGAAAGCCTTCAAGCTTCGCTCCTTTGTGAAAGTAACGAATGTTCCTTCCATTGATAATGGTGCTGATCAATTGCTCTTCTCGTTCTATCTCAAGCACATGAAGACACAGTATGAAACGTGGAGTGCTAGCAAGATTACTGCACTGGAGGTTACAGGTCCAATAGAAACCGAAAGCTTCCCTAATGCGAAGTTCAAGGTTGTGAGAGGTTCTGCTAGTCAGGTTCACGAATTCACTCTCGCAGACCTACCATGCCTCAATCCCTATGACTGGATCATGCTTTACAACTTGCTACTGAGAGACGGACATAAGCACGAGACTGTTATTGCTCACCATAAATTGATGATAGTTTCGTATGTTCAAGAGGTTGGTAAAATGGATGTGGAAATTGCTACTGTATTGCAAAGGAATCCATTTGTTCTCCACAAAGAAGCTCCAGAAGGGTTTGAAAAGTTGAAGCTTGGGAAAATATACGTGGAACGATGGTATGTGGTCTTTTAGGCACGAGAACGGAATGAAGCAGACTTTCACAAGGCATGTTTCTTTCTTCCTGATAAACATTTGTACACAATTTCTTGCCTAGAGTATATTTTGGACATGGTCAATAAATTCAAGGGCAACAACAAGGGAGACAAGAAGTGCTTTTCAGATATGATTCAATGGTATATCCAGGTTCGCAAGTCTTTGATGAGTATCATTCCGAAAGTCTTTGAAGTGCATAAGCGAACTCAACCATGATGGACTCTCGCCTAAATTGACGCAAAGGGGGAGATTGTTAGGAATATTATGTTGCATCATTGTGCTTATTTAATAGTCCATTTATTTAAATGGGCTTGGGCTTGTGCACCCGTCATTTATTAGGGTTAGAGTATTTAAGGTGCATGCATGCACCATGTTTCATAACTTTGGCAATATTCTTGTAACCCTAATCACGTCTCTATAGTAGCAATTGTTAATCGAGTTATTCTGAGGCTGTGGCTTATATTTATTAAGCACATTTTGAATCATTGTCATGTTCTTGTTCTTAATATGTTTTGAATCTAATCGATCTTTCAAGGATTAATATCCTAACAAAAGTCCTATTCTTTCTTTTAGCTACACCATTTTGTTGTGGTGTATAAGGAGCTGTGGTTTGATGTATTATTCCCGTTGATTCAAAATAAACTGCCTCATAATACTCAACACCTCTACTAGTACAGAAAACTTTTATTAATTCATTTTTATAAAGCTCAACTTGTTGTTTATAAATTTTAAATTTATCAAGTGCTTCATCCTTAGAATGTAGCAAATATACATAACAATATCTAGATGAATCATCAATAAAAGTAACAATATCTTTTTGTTTCCAAGGGAAGGTGTTGCATGGAAAACACATAAATCACTATGTATAAGTTCCAACACCTTGCTGTCCCTAACAACATCTTTGAAAGGTTGTCTAGTGATTTTAGTTAGCATGCATATTTTAGTTTTTTCATTATTTTGCATATCAAAAGCAGGAATAAAATTATTTCAGACATGTCATTTGATCTCTTTAATGAATGTGTCTTAGTCTAACATGCCATAATTCAGATTAATTAAAATTATTGCTAGTACAAGTAGAAGTCATGCAAAGAGAATTATCAGTAAAAGGATAATTAATATCAAGTCTAATCATTCCATTTCACACATATCCAAATCCGATAAAAGAACCATGTCTTGACAAGATATACTTATCACTTTCTAATACTTGTTTGTAACCACAATTATTTAAAACAATTTTTGACACAAGATTCTTTCGATTCCCCGATACATATAAAACATTGTTTAGACACAAACAATTTCCAGAAGTAATGTAAAGTAAAACATATCCTAAACCCTTGATTGCATCAGTTGAAACATTTCCCATTTTCACCACGAGATCCATCTTTAATTGGTTGACATTCCTTGAACCAATGGAGATCCATACATATATGACTTGTTGCTCCCGAATCAACCTACCCTGAAACATCATCATCCTACACATAAAATGCATCAGAAATCACAGAAATATAATTCTAAACATATTTAGAATTCTGCATGGAAACATAAATCTAACCTTGTTGCTTTTCTGGATACTTGGATCCACTTGGTCCAACACCATCCTTGTTCACTTTGCAAAGATGACAATCTTTCTTGAAGTGTCCCAGTTTGATACAATTCCAAAAAACCAACTTAGCCTTCTTGTTTGAAGACTTGTCATCCTTTCCTTTAAACTTCATTTTTTCCATTAGACTTCTTGGTATTCTTTGAACTTTATCCTTCCACCATGCTCATAGAAGAGGAACCAACTTGGTTCTTTCCTTTAGGACTGTTATCAAGTTCTTGAGTCCTTAAGGACTCTTCGATCCGTAAATGGCTTCCAAGTTAAGTCAATGTTAATTCCTCTTTGTTATGTTTCAGATTATGTTTAAAATCTTTCCAGGAAGGGGGAAGTTTGTCAATGATCATAGCCACAAAAATGGCTTCATCCATTTTTAGATTGTGTTGAGCAGACTATCCCAGGATCCTTAACATTTCATGGAATTATTCCATAATAAACCTGGAGTCAATCATCTTCTCACTCATAAAGTTATTGACAAGAAACTTCTTGCTAGAAGCATCTTCAACCATGTATTTGGATTCAAGAGAATCCCACAGTTCTTTAGCAGATTCAAAATTTAGATAAATATCACAAAGAGAGTCAGACATACCACTGAGAATATGACCACGACATATGTAATCATCATTTTCCCACTTTGATCTCCTTCTTGTTGCCTCCAATGGTTCATCTTCAACAGATTCTAGTAAGACTCGCATGGTGTACTCTGAACATACAACACTTTTAGAGTGGTAAGGAGAAAGTGCATCTTCTTTTGCCATCTACGAAAATCTTGCACTTCAAACTTGTTCAACTTGTCAAACTTGCTTGTCATATGTTTCACAGAATCGCCACTTGCCATGATCACAAAATACTTCGATTTTTATTAGAAAAAAATGGGTTTAATGGCACTTAGAAATCTGAGAATCGTGATTATCACTTTTAAATCGAAGTAATTGGGTGGTACTCCCAAATCCTTAATTTGATAAGACTCAGAGAGACAAGAATAGAGATTGTTTGATGATATTTTCATATGTACCAGAAATGTGACCAAAACCAACTTTAAGATCTCTGTCTGAAAACAGCCATATGATAGTTTTAAATTGTCATAAATCCAAAAAAACTGACTTAAAAACGGATATTTGGATAAATGTCAAACCAATGGTCAATTATCTGAAAAACGAATTTTCTGATGCATTTTTAATATAGCACGACCCCATCCAGGGGCTCTGCTCCTTGGAACCCACCAGGGGCTGCCGCCCCTTGGACCCAGCTCCCAGGGGCGCAGCCCCCAGACCCCCGTTCGTTCAGGAGCTTCGCCCCTAAATGACAATGTATTTTGAAACTTGGTCAAAACTTAAACATGTGTGTAGTTCACACCCTTCCTTACTAGTTTAATATTTATCAAGATCAGTTTTTGTCAACAAAGTAATCATATTACAATTAAATAACATTGATGATAACAAAATCACCAACACGTTTTACTTTTATTTTAAGAAAAAAATATATTTATATATTATCCTTTTCAAACAATTATCATTTTATATAGCGTTTAAGAAAAATTATAGGCTTTTTCTAATACATTTTCTAAATTGTCCTTAAAACTATTTTTATTTGTTTAATTTTTAAACAACTGTCCTCTTATGTAATTTTACAAAAGTCAAAAGCTTGTAGCTATTTTTGTCAAATATTCACACTTTAATAATCAAATTAAAAGTCAAACTAAAGTTGGTTGTTAAGGGTTTAACTTTTATATTTAGCAGAAATATATTTATATACTTGTGTTTTTCAAACAACTATCATTTTATGTCATTTTATGTACCGTTTAAGAAATAACTATAGGTTTTTTTGACCTATTTTTAGAATTCCCCTTAAAAATATATTTATATATTTAATTTTTAAACAACTGTCCTCTTATGTAATTTTACATATATCAAAAACTTATAATAACTTTTGTCAAACATTCATACTAACAAATGAAAACTACAACTTTCATCTAACAACTACCTACTATAACTTATGAGTGTACAATCAATTTTGTTAAATACACACTCAATGGTACACTTTCATGATCAAATTAAAAGTCAAAATGAAGTTGGTTGTTCTTTTTTTTTTTGAAAAGAGTTAGTTGTTCTTTTCCACTAACGTTGCTAAAAAAAATAACTACCAATTTCACATATTGAAATCGAAAAAAAAAAAACGTTAGAATATTTTTATATTAAACAACAACCAACTTGGTTCATGTATACCGACATAAACAAATTCTTTTTTGAAGATCCAAACATTTTCTTTATGATTATCGAACCTTGGTAACCAAATTAAAATCAAGTTGGTTATCATTTTTTCCATTAAGCCTACCAAAGAAATATAACCATGGAAATCTTTTTAAAAGTTCAAAGATGTTCTTCACAATATTCAAGCTTTAGCAACTCATAAATAAAATTAAAATCAAGTCGGTTGTCATTTTTTTGCCATTAACTCTATTGAGAAAAAACCACAATCAACTTTGGTTTACCAAAATCTAAAAATCATCAAGAAAAAGTTTTCATTTTGCATAGAATAAAAATGGATTGGTTCATATATATTAACCGAAGAAAATTGTAAAAAGAGTTTAAGTCTTTCTTCATGAAGTATATGAATCATACTGGTCGATTTAGAAATTCAATCGAAATCGGTGGTGACTGATGATATTAATGGTATCCAGCTATAAATGGAGAGGAAAAAAGCTTTACTTCAATTACTAGACATGGAACCTTCATTGTTACTTGCTTTCTTAGTCTTAGACAACCATGCATGCCTCTTTTTTCCACAAAAACACCAAATGCCATTTGACAATAGTTTTTGTCCACTTAAAAAGGAAAAAAAAAAGAGTAGAAATAAATGAATGGACTTTATCCTGTTCTCATTCATTCCTATCCTATAATTCTAGCGTTTTTATAAGCTTTGGATATTAGTTGTTTTTTTAATGTATAAATAATGTATCATATAAAGTTAATCAATATCATGTCTTAAATCATCATAATTAGTCGTCGATAATTATGATCTGACATATTATCATCACAAATGATTGAATTAAACATCCACAATGATCAATTTATATTATGACTTATCGGTGAAAACGACATGTGAAAAATGTATTTTTAAGAGTGTACAACTTCCTAATAATTGATGATCTCACATCTCTTCTACGCAGATGATGCGTTATTTATTAGTGACCGGTCTAAAATGAACATTAGGAATTTAACTCAGATCCTGCGGTGCTTCTATGCTTCTTCTGGCCTTAAGTTTAACTTACACAATTCCAAAGTCTTCGGTATTAGAGCTTCCTTGCAAGAAACAACAAGATGGGTGCATATTCTTGGTTGTGAGCCTTATTCCATTCCTTTTAATTATTTATGTGTCCCGGTAGGTGCAAATATGAATCTTAAGAAAATTTGGAAACCTATCATCGAGAGGATCCAAGCAAAACTCACAGTTTGGAAGGCCAAAAAACCTATCTTTTAGAGGTCGTCTAATAGTGATTAAATCGGTGTTAGGAAATCTCCCTGCTTATTATCTTTCTTTTGTGTTGCCCCTGCAGGTGTGATCTCTCAGTTGGAAAAGCTCAGACGGAGATTTTTATGGGGTGCTTCGGAAGACAATAGGAAGATAAGATGGGTGTCTTGGAGCAAGATCACCTAAGCTATTGAAGATGGAGGTCTTAGTGTTGGCTTGATAGAGGATCTAAACATAACTCTCATTTGCAAGTGGCACTGAATATTGAAGATGAAGAAAGAGTCATAATGGAACAAAGTTGTCACATGCATCCACAACTTGGATTCAAGATCCACATACAAACTATCTAACAATTTTATTACGGGTGTGCGGAACAACATCACCAGAATCAAGGTTGAGTTGATCAAGCGAGACATTCCGATGAATGCTATTATTAAAAGAACTATTAACTCTAGAGATGACACGTTATTTTTCAATGATGAGTGGATTGGGTGTGGACCATTCAAACTCACATTTCCTAACCTCTATAGTTTGGAATTGCAAAAGAGATGCAAGATTTCTGATTAGATATATGATAGTGGGTTTTCTTGGTCTTGCTCTAGTCAGCCTAATCCACAACAAATTAGCCAACTAATGCATATCCTTGAATCAATTCGACTAAACTGAAACAAAGACTTGTGGACATGTGGGTTATCTACAAACGAGTACTTCTCTTTCGAAGCGTGTAGATGTAGATTGAACCTGCCTCGAAGTGGATTGGATGGTAGCTCCTTCGTGTGGCTTAAAGAAGTGCCTATAAAGGCCTCTTGCTTTGTTTCGCATGCAGTTCAAAACTGTATCCCCACTGCTTTGGCTCTCAGAAATCGAGGAATCAACATAGTTTCTGTTACTTGTGGGGAATGCAATTTAGTCGACGAGTTTGTTGGTCATCTGTTGTGCTCGTGCTCCTTTGCCAAAGATACTTGGGAATGAAATTTTTGATAGTGTGGTATATCAATGCATCTTTTTGCTTAGACAAGTGAAGTGCTAGAGTTTGCGACGACATGGGGAAATTTCCCATAAAAGAAAAAGGTCTTGGTGGGTATTTGGTATGGGACGAGTTGAGTCTATGGTAAGTAAGGAACAATAGAACTTTCAATCAATTTCGGATTACACCAACAAAGATTATGGACATAGTTAAGTCAACAATTTTCATTTTGTTCAAACACATAAGTATTAAAGAAGCATATAATTGGATAGATTGGTTTGTTAATCCACTCATGTAGCAAACTTAGTTGGAGTGTTCTATCTTTCTATCTTTGTATGTTATGGTGATTTATTATGATTTGTTTGGTTTTCTTTTCCTTTTCCCTGCCTAGTTGTCTGCTAGTTCGGGTTCTTTTTCTTCTTTTCTCTTCTTAATAAAATCTGCTAGTTCCAAAAAAACTTAATTTTTTTTTCATTAATTCTTATTTCTAATTAAATGACATCTTCAATAACAAGGTTTTCTCAAAAGTGTTTCTATTACTTTAATATAAGGTTGTAACGTCCCAAAATACCGAGTAAAATTTTCGCTTTTCATTAAGTAAAAACCATTCATTAATTATTCCAAAAGACAACCAGAGTAAAAGTACTCTCAAAACATCAAAGTAAAATCATAAATAATCATTGCAGAATAATCTCCAGAGGATGCGGTGCGATCAAGCCAGGGCCCTTCCTTTTGAAACCAGACGTACCTGAAAATATTTTGAACATAAACCGTAAGTACAAAGCTTAGTGAGTTCCCGAAAATACCACTTACAACATATAAGTATATAACGAAACGTAACTATGTCATATCCGTATCCACCACCAGATCTGTATCAACCCTGAGTCCATAATGACTCTATATAACATCATGTAGTTGTGTCGGGTTTGTATCAAAGGATAGCCCATAATTACTCTATATAACAAAACATAGTTGTTTCGGGTCCGTATCAAGCCCACATACATAAAACATACAGTCATCTCAGCAAGAGTCACAAAGACAATCACGCACATACAGACATATCATCAAGTGTCACAAAGGCAACTATCATCCTACAAACATAATCCAGCGGGATGACATTGGTGCCTTCAACCCGCGAGTACAGTGAAGAGACTCACGTGAACAACAGTGAAGAGACTCACGTGAACAACTCAACAAAAGCCCAATAGCTATGTAACACCCATAAAAATCAAGCCAATTTAAAAAATTTTCAAATATCCAAAAGTCATTAGTTATTACAAAATGTTTTTAAAATAGTTTAATATCAGAGTATCCCAGAAACCATAAGTCCAAAACACGAGTCATCTGAAGCACCTGAACACAATAAACTGAAACTATAAGCAAAAAGCTTAGTGACTTCCCCTAAAATACCCATATACACAACAATGCACATATAATCACAAACAACATACTATGGGTCCAATCAACCATCGGGTTGGAATACCCCATGCCCTCAACCATCGGGTTGGAATGCGAACATAGTATGCATCCAATCATCCATCGGGATGGAATACCCCTGGCCTGTTGACTGACGCACGAAGCAGCCCAGTCTCACCGTATACAATGACAGATGTTTCGGGTCCAATCATCCATCCGGATGGAATACCCCAGGATGGAATGCCAATATATATATATATATATATATATATATATATAACGGGTCCACTCATCTTCAGGATGGAATACCCGTGGCCCACAACCATCGGGTTGGAATGCCCCACTTTTTTGGCTCTCGCACCAAGCAGATTAGCCTCAGCCACTAATAAAAAATGTGCTCATATATCAGCTAATCACATAATAGTCTATAGACAGACAAACCGATCTAACATATCATAACAACGTAGTAACATCCTATTTACTAGGATACTGATCTACTGGATCATAGCAACATTTAATATCCTATCTACCAGTATACTGATCTAACGGATCATAACAACATATAACATCCTATCTACCAGGATACTGATCTAATGGATCATACAATACTCGAGCATATAACATAGCAGGCTAGCAATACAAAAGGGTTGGCCATGGTGCCTTAGACCCTTAGGTATAGAGAGAAAAACTCACCTCACACTATTGATGTCCCGCGAATAAAACTACAGCAGCTGGTTGATAGATTCCTGAGCTGTCAACAACAAACAACATCCAATTAGTAATTTTGTTCCAAGCCCAAGGTCCAACTCACACTCTAAAGGCCCAAAAGTCAAGTAATGGACAACAGCCCAAAATATGGCTCAATTTTCCAAATTGGGCCTAGACCTCTACATGGTCTTATGCTAAGGCCATCCAATTATTCTATTCCAAACTCTTGGTATTTCCATGGCCCAATATCATGTAATTGTCAAGGCCCAGTTATGACCCACCTATGGCCCAATTTTCCAAATTGGTCCCAAGTCTTTCACATGGGCATTATCCTAAAGCTCATCAAATTATTTTGGTCCATTTACTTGTTCTTCGATAGACCATAAATAGTCCAATCACCAAATCCCAATAGGAAGGCCCAAGTGAAATTAGGGTTTTCACATGAAATGACGATTAAGGTTAAGTGTTTCTTACATAACCCATTAAGTCCAATATTGCCTTAGGTTAATTTGCACCTGATTATTAATTATTATTTTAAGTTTAATAAATAATTCTTGTGCCGTCCTGACCAATCCCAAAATTAGGGTTTCAAGGCATTAGGGTTTTCCAAACCCTAATTAGGGTTTCCAACCCAAATACTAGCCCATTAATCAAATGGGCTTTTAGGTCAATTAGCGTTTCATGGGGACTATTAGGGTTTCATTAGGCGTATTAGCGTTTCATTGGGCCCAATTTTTCAAAGCATCCCGAATCGAGTCAAAACGTAAACGAGGCACACCGCTACCCAACATGGTGGTTGGTTGCGGCACGAGGCGGCAACCAGCACCTCACGGTGGTGGTTATGAGTTTTTCTATTGATTATTCCGACACTACTATAATTTACAACACAATGCAAAACACACACACATATACACTATTAAAAACACACACACATACTATTAAAAACACACAACCACCTTGTAGTAGCCGACGGTGGTAAAAGGTGACAGCTACCACCTCACGGTGGTGGTGGTGGTTCACTTCTGCTTCCTGATCACGCAACACACATCCATTTATTGCTCGGGAAATGAGCACAATCACCCACCTTGCAGCGACAAACAGCGGCGACGAATTAGAGTGGCGGCAACGAAAGCAATCAGCGGTATCACTCGTCATCGATAGCGGCCACCATGGCCGGCTGCCATGGTGGTTCTTCACGATTCCCACTGGACAGAAAACCACACTCGCAAACGCACCCTCATCACAACCACGAACCACCATGGTCTCCACGGTTGTCGGCCTTTGATCCCTTCGATTGAACACGACAGGAGGCGGCATTTTCGTCTTCATCGGCGGTGAAACAACACGACGGCTCCTCGGTGATCTTATGGCTTCAACAACGGTGGCAGAAGTCGTAGACGAAGACTGATCCAACGGGGAAGGGAGGCTGTGCCTTCTCCGGAGTACGAATCGACAACAGCGGGGCTAAATAGTGGTGATCGATCTTGACAAGGTGGATGTAGAAAGATAAGGAGAAGAGCGGCGGTTTCTGGTGGTCGCTGTTGTCGGCGGTTGATGATGGGTGGTCTAGCTTCAGCATGGTGGCAACACTGGTGGTCTTGCTGATCAAAAAACGGGAGTGAAGGGGGGTAGTGGCAGCCGGAGGTTAGGGGGGTGGCAGCTACATTAGGGTTAGGTTTAGGCTTGCATGTGTGATGGATTTATATGCAGTCGTCCCATATAAAATTTTGGCCCTATTGACAACTTCGGCTCCTCCAAGCCCATTCCTTTCAACTTAACTACAATATTTTACCATTTTAGCCCCAACCATCCAGAAACTCTTCACATTAAGTCCATAATTTACTATTAAGTCCCTGCCCCCAAGACTCTATTCAGTTAAAGTCCGAATGATACTAAACACCCCCTAACTACTAAAAATCTTTACAAAATAAGTCCTGAAATTACACTTTAACCCCCGAAACTCTAAATCATGTCATTTGGCTTCCCGAAACCAACACCCCGCTAATTATTATTTGATTTTGAGCTCTAATAATATAAAATAGTAATAAAAATTACTTCTCATGGTTATGTGTTTATTATTTAATTATTATTTTAAATGGAATGTTACAACTCTCCCCCATTTAAATTGGATTTCGTCCTCGAAATTTTTGTTATCATTCCTTATACGCCAGGCAACTTGTACTACATGGTCACAATCCCGAGCATAACCCCGACCTTTCCAAAACAACCATAACCAAACCTCATACGGTTCTTAAACCTTAAGATAAATGGATTCTTTGCAATATGATCACATTTACTCACTCTGAAATCTGTTGTCTCGAGATGGTCTGACTTCCTGACAGACCGCTCATAACAAATCGTTGTCGGACTCATTGCACTTATCTACCAAATGGCTACTCAACTTCTAATAGCCTGAGGTTCCACCTAGAACACAGAGACACAAACCAAATTTCCTTGCAATACACTTATACTTGACAAAAAACTCATCCGAAACATCAGATTCCTGCCCGGTTGCTGAATTAACAAGTGATCTTACAGTCTCTCCACGGGACTTCCGAATAAAACTTCGACTAGTAATAACTGCCCTAGCTATATTACCACTTATCGCTCCATCAATCCTTCTGATCCATCCAATCATAACAGCCTGACAACCTGAATCCATCGATTCTAATGCGAAAATTGAATGCTACCAAAATAACTGCAGTATTACATCGTGCCCGGTCCCCAACAACCTACCATTTCCAGATTCCAATCATGTTGTGGTCTACCTACAAACTTATGAACTGGTCCACCCTAGTCTAATTATCTGAAAGAATCCGTGAATGATACGGTTACTCCGTCAGTCTTACAACACATTTGCTCTAACACAACCGCAACCCGATACCTTACCCTCAATCTATCAATCCAAAAACCCTCAGAGTCAAGCACACACTTGACCGACAGCCGAACTGAACTCAATTCATGACTAGAACCCCAAACTTTTTCACCAAATTCTGCTATCAAGCACCGAGAAGACGCGATACACATATTGGGGAGTTTTACCGAACTCCCAACTCACACAACCCTCAAACCAAACAGTCACTTGGGCTGCCTTTCTTCCTGACAAGGATACGAAACATATCCCAGTTTCGAAACCGCTTATGCTTCTACATTTTGGGATGATTCTCCCCCACTTAGCTTCGACTAAGTCTTCACAATACATCAAAGTTGGAGAATTCTCAATCCTTGTCACCTTCCAACGATCGATTCGATTACAACCATCTCTTCCCAACTAGTGCTCCGTTACTAGGAAATCCTAAATACTCACACACTTCTAAGAACTAGATGAACACTTCCTGAATACTTGGGAAACCAACAGTCCCTAATGATGGAATGATCCCACACTCAATTCTTGAAGGCCAGAAGATAGGTGCTCCAACTAATACCTCAACAACGAGCTACTTCCCTTGGTTTTTTCATTCGCCAATCAATAATTGTTACTCAAACCACTAAATCCTGACAATGCTGAATAACCATCCTATGGGACCCTGTCCACAAAAATTTCACACAATACCTTTCTTCCCAAAGAGATCCAAACAAATCTCCAGCTCTCAGGCTCTAGAAATCATTTCATTCAAGGTTTGTACCCTGACTCACTCACCAGCTCCATCATACACAACTATACTGCAGTAGCTGAAGCAACCTCTGCCCTAAACCAGACTACAACTACTCCCAAGACATAGTCTACAATCCCAAAAGTGCAATAGATCACACAATCAATCCTTATTTCCCGATATAAGAGATCCAAGGCGAACCGGACCTCACAAAATACTTATGCCACATCGAACCACCCGTGCTCACCAGCGCCGAACTATTTTGGCCAATCCTGACGAACAATTGACCCCGAGCTGGAATACAACCTGATCCTGGGGTCACAAGCCTGCTCACTCCTTCGAGTTTGAAAAATGAAAGGGCACAATCCTTGCACTAGAAAATGACATTCCACTCCATCAATTAACCATTCAAATTCCTGCTGCAACACTCCAGCTGCACATAATCATCACTCCCTTCCGGAGTCCCCGTGTCTCGGATTTCGGCCTTGAGCAAAACCCCCGAAGCCTCAAATCCAGAAACGCCTATGCTAGCCTCTCCCGCTCATCCCACGGAATGTAACGAGTATAGAACATCTCCCTGATTACAATAATTGCACCCCCTGCTCATCAAAATATGTTCCAGTAACAAGTCACTGTACTGGAAAGCTCGACCAGCTCTTCCCCTACCGCTGTTACAGCTGTTGCAGCTGCGGCAACAACCGTCTCAGCGAGGGCTACATAGCGCTCATCAAAAGACTCAACCATGGCGGTCTTAATAGACCCAAATATCTCTAACAATTGTCCCCAAACAATCTTGATCACCTACTCCCGGATGATCTCACTAAGACGACCCTATAACAATACTGGCTTATCATGGCTGCCAGCTCCCGATCCTGACCTGGATCTGGTCTCATGACGTCTCGTAACCACCATTCTGTTAATACACCAGAAAGATCTCTGATAATCCATATAATGACAGGGAACCAACTCCCAACCCAACCCTAGGGTTTGTAACTTTCTTGCTATGCATATGGGTCTTGTGCTCTAAGTAGTACGGGCCCATACTACCTTCCACACCTACCCATACTTGTCTCAAGTATCACCACAACACCCTAAAATTATACAAAACATAGTGAGCAATCAATCCTCACTCCTAGAGGAATGCTAAATATCCCATAATTGGCCTCCCGACGTCTCACAACCCACCCATGAAACTTCCACCAACCCTGCAACACTCGTGTATGCTAACCATACATAACGCTGGACCCTATAAACTTCCGAATACTTGATCGTACCCTAAGCCCTTCACCAAAAAATAACAAGAAATAAACCCAAACCAAACATTCTCAGGCTATAAGATCTTAATTATGTACAACCGTGATGCATACATAAGCAGCAACAATAATGATGTCAATTTAATACAAGAAAACTCTAGTCAATCAGGCATCATGTAATCAGACAATTTTATCACACAATTCCTGAAGATCCCTACCCTAGTACTAACATGTTGTTCGAACATATCACAATATCAGATAATTGCATGGCATTTTGGGGTCTACTTACTGGCTCCGGATGATCATACACTTGCATCTTCCCCCATTATTTTGAAAACCATTTGAAAACCATTTTGAAAATCTTTTCCTTGATTTGAGACTGGATTCAGACGAATGTTCCTCCAATTCACTCAAACTAAGGGTCTAATACCAACTTGTAACACCCATAAAAATCAAGCCAATTTAAAACTTTTTCAAACATCCAAAAGCCATTAGCTATAACAAAATGTTTTCAAAATAGTTTAATATCAGAGTATCCTAGAAACCATAAGTCCAAAACACAAGGATGTGTCACGCCTTCGCCTTGCCGAGTCATCTGAAGCACCTGAAAAAATAAACTGAAACCGTAAGCACAAAGCTTAGTGAGTTCCCCCAAAATACCCATACATACAACAATATACATATAATCACAAAAATCATACTATGGTTCCAATCAACCATCGGGTTAGAATACCCTAGGCCCTCAACCATCAGGTTGGAATTACAACATACTATGGGTCCAATCATCCATTAGGATGGAATACCTCTGGCCTGTTGACTGACACACGAAGCAGCCCAGTCTCATCGTATAAAATGACAAATGTGTCGGGTCCAATCAACCA
This sequence comes from Lactuca sativa, assembly GCF_002870075.4. Taxonomy (NCBI): domain Eukaryota; kingdom Viridiplantae; phylum Streptophyta; class Magnoliopsida; order Asterales; family Asteraceae; genus Lactuca; species Lactuca sativa. The sequence continues at coordinate 305,114,028 of NC_056630.2, read as the reverse complement.
TCGAGTTGGAATACCCCTGGCCCAATCAACCTCCGGGTCCAGTCATTGATCTACATGGAATACCCCAGGTTGGAATGCCATTATATATATATATATATATATATATATATATATATATATATATATATATATATATATATATATATATATATATATATATATATATATATATATATATATATATATATAACGGGTCCAGTCATCCTCAGGATGGAATACCCTCGACCCACAACCATCGGGCTGGAATGCCCACATACTACTAGTCCAATCATCCTCGGGATGGAATACTCACAGCCCACAACCATCGGGTTGGAATTCCCTGGTCTGTTGGCTCTCGAACCAAGCAGATAAGCCTCAACCACTAATCAAGCATGTGCACATATATCAGCTAATCACATAACAGTTTATAGACGAATTAAGCGATCTACCAAATCATAACAACATAGTAACATCCTATCTATCAGGATACTGATCTAACGGATCATAGCAATATGAAACATCCTATCTACCAGGATACTGATCTAAAGGATCTTAACAATAGATAGCATCATATCTTCCAGGATACTGATATAATAGATCATACAATACTCGAGCATATAACATATCATGATAGCAATCCAAAAGGGTCGGCCTTGGTGCCCTAGACCCTTAGCTATAGTGAGGAAAACTCACCTCACACTACCGAAGTCCCATGAATAAAACTCCAGCTGCTAGTTGACGGATTCCTGAGTTGTCAACATCAAACAACACCCAATTAATAATTGTTTTCCAAGGCCAAGGTCCAAATCACACTCTAAAGGGCCAAAAGTCAAGTGATGGGCCACAACCCAAAATATGGCCCAAGTTTCTAAATTGGGCCCAAACCTCTGCATGGTCTTACCCTAAGTCCCATCCAATTATTCTAGTCCAAACTCTTTGTATTTCCATGGCTCAATATCACGTAATCATTCAGGCCCAGTTATGGCCCACCTATGGCCCAATTTTCCAAATTGATCCCAAGTCTTTCACATGGGCCTTATCCTAAAGCTCATCCAATTATTTTGGTCCATTTACTTGTTCTTGGATAGCCCATCAATAGTCTAATCACCAAAGCCCAATAGGAAGGCCCAACTCAAGGCCCAAGTGAAATTAGGGTTTTCACATGAAATAACGATTAGGGTTAAGTGTTTCTTACTTAACCCATTAAGGACTTGATCCATTAAGTCCAATATTTCCTTAGGTTAATTTGCACCTGATTATTAATTATTATTTTAAGTTTAATAAATAACTCTCGTGTGGTCCCGACCAATCCCAAAATGAGGGTTTCAAGGCATTAGGGTTTTCAAACCCTAATTAGGGTTTCCAACCCAAAACTAGCCCATTAATCAAATGGGCTTTTAGGTCAATTAGGGCTTCAATTGGCTAATTAGGGTTTCATTGGGACCATTAGGGTTTCATTGGGACCACTTTGTCCAAGTATCCCTAATCGAGTCAAAACACAAACGAGGCACACCGCCACCCAAAACGGCGGTTGGTGGCGACAAGAAGTGGTAGCCATCACCTCACGGTGATGGTTATGAGTTTTTCTATTGATTATTCTGACACTATTACATTTTACAACACAATCCAAAAACACACACACACTAATAAAAACACACACACACTAATAAAAACACATACACACAACCACCTTATGGTGGCCGACGAAGGTAGAGAGTGACATCCACCACCTCACGGTGGTGGTGGTGGTTCAGTTCCGCTTCTTGATCACGCAACATACATCCATCTGTTGCTCGGGAAATGAGCACAATCACCCACCTTACGACGGAAAACATCGGCGACGACTTGGAGTGGCAGCAACGGCTAGAATCGACGGTATCAGTCGTCAACGGTAGCGGCCACCATGGCCACCTGCCTTGGTGGTTCTTCATTACTCCTACTCAAGAGAAAACCGCACTCGCACACGCAACCTCATCATAACCACGAACCACCATGGTCTCCACGGTTGTCGGCCTTTGATCCTTTCGACTGAACACAACAGGTGGTGACAGTTCCGTCTTCATTGGCGGTGAGACGAAATGACGGATCCTCGGTGATCTTATGGCTTTACCAACGATGGCATAAGTCGTAGAAGAAGATCGCTGCAGCGGGGAAGGGAGGTTGCACCTCCGCCAGAGTACGACTCGACAACAGCGACACTAAATGGTGGCGACCGATCTTGACAAGGTGGATGGAGAAAGAGAAGGAGAAGAGTGGCAGTTTCTGGTGGTCATTGTCGTCGGCAGATGACGATGGGCGTTCCAACTTCAGCATGGTAGCAACGCCGATGGTCTTACTGATTAAAAAACGGGAGTGAAGGGGGGGTTAGTGGTGACTGAAGGTTAGGAGGGTGGCGGCTACATTAGGGTTAGGTTAACGGTTCCATGTGTGATGGATTTATACGCAAACGTTCCATCTAAAACTATGGCCCTATTGATAATTTTGGCCCCTCCAAGACCATTCATTTCAACTTAACTACAACAATTTACCCTTTTAGCCCCAACCATCCAAACCGCTTCACATTAAGTCCAGAATTTACCACTAAGTCCCTGCCCCCAAGAATTTATTCAGCACCCCGCTAATTATTATTTGATTTTGTACTATAATAATATAAAATAGTAATAAAATTACTTCTCAGGTTTACATGTTTATTATTCAATTATTCTATTTTAAACGGAATGTTACAAGCTACCTCAACATCAGAACAGCCAACCCAAACTTCCTAAAACCAAACCGAGACCAATCCTTTGTCAAATACTCGATTTTACCCAAGTTTCACCAAAAGTCAAACTGGTCAACAAGTCAACGATGAAAGTCAATGTCAAAATTGCCAATCAGCAACCCTCCATGTAGTGGGAAAAAATGCCAAAATAATTGCTAATCCCCCAATCGCCACGACGTCCTAGCCTAAGGCCACACCGTGGGGACTGGTTTGGACAACTTAACGAGTTTAATCCATTTTCTTCTGATTTCAAGAGCTCCAAAGCTCATATCGAATCCTTTCCAAGGTCTTAATGGATAAAGTTTCTAAATTTATCCATTAGGAAGGTCCAAACCACCAAGATCTAGATTTTAAGTCTCAAAGGGACCTTAAATGCATCTTTCTCAACTTAATCCATTAGGTCTAACTCTCCAAATTTCAAATATGAATCAAAAAGATGTCTAGATGGATAAGCTTTCCAACATTATCCATAATAATTCGACAATCTTCTAAGATCTAAACTTTAATACACCAAAATGACCTAAAGGACCAAGATAACTTACATAGCTAAAAGGGAAGGCAAAAGATCATAAATTTCCTAGTTTATGGGGTCCAAGAAACATTCCAAACTTATAAAAAGATGTTGGAGTGCAATCAACTCCTAGATCACTCATAAAATGGACCAAAAGTGCCAAAAACTCCCAAAGAAAATATCTAATGAACTACACAGCAAGATTGGGAGTTTATACTCACAATGATCCAAAAATGTAGTACCTTTGATGGATCAAAAATTAAAGCATTCTTCCTTGCAACTAAACTAACCTTCTAAACCCTATTCCTTGAATCAAAAGGCCTTTACTTGATCCATTTATTGCCCGCATTCCTGAAATAAGAAACTTATCAAAACGGGATGTTATAACTCTCCTCCAATTAAATTGTATTTCATCCTCGAAATCAACTTTGGTTAGAATATCGAAAAACAACACCAACGTATTCCATATGTTCCCGTTAACCACTTAGAAATCGAAGCATCTATACAGAAAACTCAAGAGATCACTCGGAAACCCACAGTTGCTAGCAAATAACCCAATATTCTTGAAAATACTCAACCGCAACCACTTTCTAGTGAGAACCACTCAAACCAGGAACTCTCAAGTCTGAAACTACAACTAATGTCATAAATAAGCTCCTAAAACTAGGACCCATCAGTCTAAGTTTCAGAAACCATACCCTAAGACTGATGATCATCCATTTGTCGTACCTGTATCTAGTCCCTGACTAGGAACACCACCAAACCATGTAGAATATAAACTCAAAACATACCGATCACGAATTTCAACCAATCCCATATGGGACACACACTTGAGTTCATAACAATTCATTAACAACCTGTTTATCTCACAAGTGTAATGACAGTCCATCCAAGAGTCTCACGTCACATCCAAATCCCTCTTCTGATCATCTATACAACCACTTGACAATTCATTCGACACATTATCAAACAATCCTCATGACCCAAAGTTTAAGATCCTAAACCCATATATGGTAATCACACTTCCTAATAATAGATCATAAGAAGCAGAGACCAACAAATGACATCATTCAACAAGACACTTCTGATGCACAACTAATATCCCAACAAACTTTTATTGTCCACATGATCCAAACCAGTTGGTTACTAAGTCTCCCGACTCCCAAAAATGCACTGACATCCAACCATGCCACTAAGACTAACGTTCTGAGACCTAAGAGTCTCAATCAATTGACTACCGGGTCCCACCTAGATGAATCATACAACCACTGGTTCATGATAAATCGTGCCACCTTCTAACCACTAAAACCATAAGGTCACGTACTATGTCGATCTTGCCGTCATTCCATCACTGTCCTAAAGACTCATGGCCACCACCTCAGGGGCCTAAAGATACACAATCACTAACCAACCGACTTGTAGGAACCCAATCAACATCCATCAAAACACTAACCAAACACAACATGAGTCATACCCTTTTATCTCGCACACTTCTTGTTACAACACAAGTTGCTACCAACGCAAGACCAGTCGACAACATAGTCACACACAATCGGAGAATGAGATGGGCGGTTGCACTCTTGTTCCAATTCAAGAGCTATAAAATCAAATAATAACCATGCTAATAACCCAAGCCAATTTTTATCATGCTAACATAATCAGTCCGCATACACCCCTCACAATAATATCTAATCAACTTACCACAATGCACACCCTTAATAGAATCCATAACCAACCCCGAATATATTGCATTCTTTTCCTCACAACCTTAACCAAAGGGTGAGGCACCAATAAATCTAACTAAATGAGAAATCTCAATCATTAATAGAAACATCCTTATAAATGACTAAAACAAGATCCTACCCCTCGGCTAAAATTTAACATATTCCACCATTACACAACTAGCTCGATAATACTTCCAAAGTTATCAGAAATGATGCTAAAGCCATGGTCAGATCAATCCAGATACCAACCTTGCCGATACGGCATGCCAAAAGTCGATTATGAGAAGATCAAAAGCCACACCTAAAAAACTAAACAACACTGCTCCGACATCCGAACACTTAGTAACCAAGGACATCTGCAAAAGCCGAGTATGCTATGAATAATACTCCCATAATCAACATTTGAGGGTACCCATACCCATAATCAAAATTTATATTGTTCACATTTTGACAATACGTTGACGCATCCATTGACATCCACTTACACAACTCGAAACTTTCGAAGAAACTCAGCTATTTATGATGATCAAAATACCTAACGATCGAAAATGCATTGAAAATTAATTCACTGATCCAATACACTACCGGACAAAGACCATGTGGATCAACACATACCAAAATATGAAGTTCATTAAACGATCAACAACTGCCTAGCCTAGACTATAGATATCAATCTATACAATGGGCTAACAAATCCCTCCACAACTGATGCTCAACCATAGTGACCGAAACGCCTCTTGATCTATTCACTAGAAACCCGAAGGAATCATTGGCTACAACGAGATCCTTATGCAACAACTTCCTGCCGTGAAGACAACTTATGCATTCATAAGCACATACATCTGATGGCAACTTGCTTTGTACCCCCGACTTGACCAAAACTCTAGCCAAAGCTTCGCATACCCAAATCACAAATTCCTACGACCCGTTCTTTTGAATTCATAAACTCGAAGAGATCGATGATCCTCTAAGAAGAAAACCCACTTCTTCCCCAATTAGGGTTCGAACTACCACCAACTGACATTGCAAACAAACCAAGTCTCAAACCGGCTCAACCAAATACATAACATCCCAAACCTATAGAATGTATAACCCATCGCAAGATAATCTTCTAGATAAAGACCAAGAAAACTAAAAGAGATTCTAAATATCATATGGAGACCTCTGAAACTCAAGTATTCAGTGTCGTTAGGGAAACGTCTAATTCAATTATAAATTATCTGCCATTAATTAATCGATCATTTTTGTTTAATTTTATCTTGAAGAAAGTTAATTTATTTGTTACTTTAATCATTTTTGAACATTTTGCACATGACAACACAAACATAACAGTTTCGCGTCACGATATTGCTATAATTCCTTTTAACGTTTTTCTAGTCTTTTCCATTTATAGATGGATAATTTAGCAGATCTTACGTTAAAGGAAAATGCCAACCCCACATGGGAAGGAATAGGTGCATGTCTTGTGCGACCAACAATTCGAACAAACACCCACTTCGAACTTAAGGAACAAATTTTAAATATTTTAAACGAAACTCCTTTCTTCAGTAAAGAGTTAGAAAAGACCCACAATCATATTGAATAGGTGCACGGGATTACAAATTACTTTCATATTCCTAAAGTAACTAAAGATGCAGTAATTCTTCAAATCTTTCTGATCACATTCAAAGGCAAAGCAAAGGAATGGATCAAGTCCATACTTATAATTTTGGTCATGAAATGGGAGGAACTGAATAAATCCTTCATACACCATTATATCCCACCATCAAAGGTTGCAAGATTAAAAACTAATATCGATAATGTTCAACAACAAGATGGAAAGACGTTATTTAAGGCATGGGATTGCTATAAAGATTTATTTTGTAATTTTCCACAACATGAGTTGAATGCACGCCAAAGAGTGATAAAATTTTACGGTGGAATTAGTATCTATACAAGATAGTTGGTAGATTCCTAAGGACCTTTTAGGGGAAGTATCTCATGAAACGAAGAAAAGTAATAGAAGATCTTGCAAAGGAATTGCAACATTGGCATAATTCAAGAGACAAAAATTCAAGAAGAAAGAACAACAATTTACAAGGGTTAGTTTCTTTAAGCGTAAAGCTTGAAAATATGGATAGGTACATTCAAAGGATAAGTCAAAAAAGCCATGTTTTCCAAGTCAGGATTAATTATGGTGACGTAGCACACATGAAGAATGAATGCGAAAAAGATTATGATGAAGGTATAAAAGATCAAATCTTTTATCCAGAAAACAATCAGTACAAGAACAAGTGGAATTCATATGAAGAATGAAACAAAGAGAGACACATACCAAAAGATCAAGAAGAAAAATCAGGGTTTGAAGCAATAATGGCTTAATTCACCAAAGCATCCGAGAAACTCCATGTAGAAACCAAAGCATCGCTGAAAGATTGTAACATCCTAGTTCTTGGTACATAACTTATTATGGTTTTAATTTGTTGTATTCGTTGAAAGTCTAAAATGTGAGGAATTTTTTGGTGGATGCGACATGCCTGTGTAACGGCCGTTACCCGTCCAGGCCCATGGGCTGAACATATTTTAGGGTTTTGAGGATATTTAAATACCATTAACCACCTAGTATTTGTACATTCTTAGCCTTCATCACCCTTTTGAAAGGTCTAGTATGCTCGAGAATCATATTAAAGTGATATTGCTACTTACCATATAATACTAATGAGTCACACTATCAACAACTTGATACAAATGATTATTTATTAGAAAAAGGTTTTAATAAATATTCAAGAAACTCTTATAATTAATTGGAAATTATTTATTTCATGGAAATAATAATTTTCATTAGCAAGTAACATTATATAATTCATATGGTATTAATTAATAAGTCATGCACAACATTTTTGGATTAGATAAGTTTCTTTTCTTTTACCAAAAGGTTAGAGTTTATATTTTATAAACTTGGTTTATAAAATATAAAAGTTTTGTCTCCTTTTAAATCTTATTTTCAAAAATTAAGAGAATAAAAATATGTCATGGGCTTTTGATTAATTTAATTAAAAGCATGGGGGACATGTAGGTGTGGGTGCATAGATGGTTAAAAGGGTTAAGGACTTATTATGAAGGCTTGAACTCTTACCTCTTCTTGATTCTTAAAAACCATAACATTTATAGACACACAGATTCTCTCCATTTTGTTCATTATTTTTAAGATTACTTGCATCTACTATTCTCTCTTTAAGTTCTTATTTTAATAATAACATAAAGCCTAAGAGATTAGGATTTTATGGACTAGCATCTACATCAAGTTGAGTTATTGTTGGTGTTTCTTAAGTTCATCATTTTTCATCAACTTTTAAGCCTCCCAAGAGGACCTAAAGAACTACAAAGGTTGTTATTTCGTCATCCTTTCTTTGGTTGGTGTTTAAATATTTGTATAACTTGCAAGATCATTCTTGGTGGGTATAAATTTCCTTATGTTATTTCGAAAACTCAAGTCTTCCGTTTGCCAAATTTTATGAATTTTTGAAACTATTTTTGAACTAAAACCCAACAATTGGTATCAGAGCCACCTTGCAAGTTTGGTTAGATTTTTTGATCTTTGAAAATCATAGTTTTTGTAGAATATGGATAACTTGTTTTTGTATAAAAATAAGTTCAAACATATTTTCTTTGACAAGTTTTGAATTGTTATTTTTTGTGATAAAAACTTACATGATTTATTTTTGCACTTAAAGTTGTCTTAGAAAAACAAATGTTGTTTTATGTTTATATGTATTTTTGAGTGTATAAACAATTCAGGGACCTTTGTGTTATTTTTGTTGGTTGATTTATTAAAATGGTTTGTCATATTCTTTTATTCATAAAGTATGTAATAAAGTAACTAACTTTTATTCTTGTTATTTTTATGTAATAGATTAGTTTTACACTAGATTTATTTTATAAAATATGTAACAAGATGAAGATGGAGACCATTTTTGAAGACCTTGGAGGTGCCCACGATTTTATTAGATTTTAATTAAAATTTATAACTTTTATAAAATCTATATAAAATTGCAACAAAGTAGATTGTCAACACAAGTGGGAGCTGAAGTCAACATGAAGAACACATTGAAGATTTTGGTCCATTTGGTCCCTTAGGAAAGGACTTGAAACTTATATGTTGGCTCATACAAGTGTCACTAGAACCTTGTTGGGAAATAATAACAATAATTTGATGATGCGGAATGTCTGAACTAAAACACTCATGAAGAAGTATTTGTTAACAAGATATTTTATTCAACTATGATGAGGAAGTTACACAAAAAGGAAATATTGCAATCTAACTAATCTAAGCTAAGAAATCTCATCTCATTTAAGGACTACATCTTGCCACACCCACTAAATGAATACAACATGTCTATTTATAAGTGTGCAAACAAGTCTAGATAATTAACCCACATTTTATAAAAGGAGGCTCCTTGTCATCATCCGTGGAAGAATTTAAACCTTACATTCTCCCCCTCAAAGTATGGAAGGGATGAAAAGGCGTCAACTTCCAAAACAAGCCTCTAGCAAATATGAAATGATCTTGTGACGAGGAATATCAAAGTAATCCACGAATCTTGATTCTTCAATAGTCTTCAAACCGTGTTCTTGGATATAGAAATACGAAACCGAGCATCAAAGTAAAAATATCACCTTCAAGCTCTCAATGGCTTAGAAGTAATATTTTTCAACTTAATCTTCTAATGTAATCCCAATGATTTTTAAGAAAGCCAAACCCGCCATGAAAACCCATTTCGAAACTAAGAAACCAAATCACTTCCTATCTTGAAGAACCCCCCCACCAAGTTACAATGTTATTCAAATATGCTAATGATATAAGTCATGTAAAAATATCATGTAACATATCAAATTTAATATTCATAACATATAAAATATGCTAATGAAAACCCATTTCAAAGCACCACCGTCGTTGGTAGAAACTTTGGGATCCCTGTCCTAAAGTTCATCAATACCTAAAAATGGTATACCCACTTTCATATCTCTTACCAAAAGCTTCATAAAAGATCTCCAATTTAATAAATCACAAACCAATTTAGAATGGCCATATCAAATTCTCCCTCGTTTTATAATAAAAAAATGATTATAAAATGTCACAACTAGGAATTTGATTCCTTGTAAACATTAAACAATGATAACAAATGTGAGCCAACAATGTGAAAGCATGTATGATGCTTATTCAATAACAACAAAAAAACATCAAATACTTCATTCAAGCACTACACAGACTCAACAAAGAATTGGGAAACCCTTGAAATCCCGGTTTAAGTCCATTTTGGGCTAAGATTTCCTTATTGGACCTAATGGACCAATAAGTTTCTAATGTAACTATCTTGAACCTAGAACCCTCAAATGGGCCCTAATTGGACCCATATACATGAAACTTCATATTTTGGGCCTTATAAGCCTAAAATGAACTAGGTAACCTTTAATGGGCCTTATTGGACCATACCAAATCTAATTAGCCCTAATGGATCATAAAAACCATTCCTTGATTTATTTTAGGCCAAAGATGATCAAATTAAGTCATAATATAGGCTTAAGCATTCAAGGCCCAATTTTTCTTTCACCTTTCACCTCTCTCTCGGCCCAAACCACAAAACAAAGGAGGAGGGTTGACTTTAGGAGGTGCCGACTCCTTATTGCACACCATGCTCCCATGCATGGACTAACATGTATCTAGACAAGTCACCTCACTCTTTCACTCTCTCTTCCACTCTCTCTTCTTCACTTGGCCGGGAGACTCCCAAAACACACACACATCATAACAACTCTCTCAAAGTCTTTCTAAACTCATCCATTTCTTGATCTAAAAATTCTCAAGACTTTTGCTTATGTTTCAAGAGATTTTCTCAGGATAATCATCATTATTTGGTAAGTTTTTACATGTCTAAGTTTTACAACTCTTCTCTCTTGTAAGATCATTCCTTCTAAACAAGTTTATGGTGATCACACTCCTAGAAAACTCTTTAAGTTCGAGATCTTCCAAGAAAGGTTGCTAAGCCGAAAATCACATCACTTACTTCCATTCTTCTTCAAAAACTGAACCCACAACTCAAGGTGAGCTTCATACCCTTCTCTTTTCGGTTTTCATGTGTTTTATGGGGGAGAATACAAGAAAATGTGTAGATATATGTGTATGTGTATGCTATGTGTGATTTTATGCATGTATGTGTATTTTTATGTGTTTTTGTGATAAACATGTAAGTAAAAAGGCGTGAATCTCAAGATCTATGATATGAGAAGGGAAACAAACATAATCTAAGTTATTTTACACTAAACAAGTCAAGAACAATAACTTATAAGATTATGATAAATATATTTCAACATAAAAACCCATTTTTGGGCTTAAAATGTCTAGTATACAAAACTAGGGTTAAAAATGGTCAAGTCACGGTTTCTTAAGGGCCAAAAGAGTCAAAACAGTTCCCATAATTGTTTTTCTAAATAATAAAATTTTCAAAGGACTTGAAATGTAAATTTTTAGCTTAATGGGCTAATTTTGGGCATTTTGGCCCAGAAAGCCTAAAAATGCGCAAAATGACAACTTAAGGGGTTGAAATGAAACTTTCTTCAAAATAGGGGATAAATAGCATAATAAAACTATTTCAAGGGTCAAAAACGCTTTTCACTACCAAAAAGGACCAAAAATGTAAAGTTTTTGGATTTTGGGCCAAAACTGTAAAAGTTGCGAAAAATGGGGTTTTAACCGAGAAATACCATTCAGGAAGGGCTGAATCTGTTAACAAAATAAATTTTGGGTTAAAACTATCTTTTCAAAAAATTTATGATAAAAAAGTGTCAAGAAAATGTTTTAAGGACTAAAAATGAAATTCTTATATATAATGGACTAAAATTGTTATTTTTATTAAAAGAAAAGTAGTGAAAAGGTCAAACTTCGACTTTTAGACAAATTAATTCATTAAGTCAAAATACAAAATCCACGACTACCGACAAAACGAAAACGAATACACGTTTAACTCCAAATATCGTTATAAATGAATCGATTCGGTCTCGAATCAATACAAAAATAATAACCGTTAAATCAAACACTTCAATAGATACACGATAACTACGATGAGTAAACTTACAAACTTTGGGCTTGAGAGTTTCAAATCATGCTTGATGGATCTTGCAAGTCCATCAAAACGATCTTTGGGCCCAAAGGGATAACACTTATATGTTATTGGGCCTCCTATGACCCAATTCTGTGTAAAAGGACTTTCAATAGCTTTTATGTGCTATGGGTCCCTAGTGGCCCATTAGAAAGGTTAGTAAGGTCAAATTATTGGGCCCTAGTGGCCCGACAGCCTAAGGTACTTACGATAGTAGCAGGACATAGTGCTCCTCTTCTCTTCGTTCGCTAAGGCTTATGAGAAATCAAAGTACAAGGAATTAGGACGATATTCAATGTGGAGTAATCAATATTCATTCGATATGACAATACAAAAATCATAAATCACGGATACCTTTCAACATCGGGTTTTCCGAGGAATTGAATACTTCTCGCTCGAAATTTTTATAACTATAATACAAAATACCTTTCATGTATATGTTTTTGTAATCATTCATGCATCAACTTATGGATCTTCACACTTTGATAAACAAAAGTCTTTTCAGAAAATATCGGATTTTCTGGGTTTTACAAACTTCACAAATCATTTTATCAAAACATTGATTATGAACTCACCAACATTTTATATGTTGACGTTTTTCCAAAACAACTTGTATTCTCAAGTAACAGGTAAGCGGAAGAGTAATATGAAGTAATGTTTGGATGTTATGTTGTTGAAAACACTCAAACAATTTATGTTATGAATGTGTAATGTTAAAATAATGTACTTGATGTGAACAATTCCAGTTGTAATATATTGATGCACGGTGACGTTTATGTTATGATTCATGTATATTCATTATGATGATATTCAATTAAAGTCAAGCGAGCCCTCGGACGTTTCCGCCGTTTGGTTCGGGGGTGTGACAGGTTGGTATCAGAGCTCTGTTTATAGTGAACTAGCATATCTAACCACACATTGATATGCAACTATAAACCAAAGAGGGACTAACACAACTCTGAACAAAACAAAACAAATAAAACATCTTTGCTTGTGTGAAGTAGGAAGCAGAACATAATACCAAACCAAACAAGATAATGCCAGCATCTCGGTTAAGCCAGGACTGCTCATAGTTGTATTAAGGAGAGGATGTAGCCTGATCAACTACATTTCCTCCGAGGGACAACTATCACGTGTCCCGAGAAAATCGCAATGGTAGGAAAACCTAAAAACATACCCATTTATCACCAAAAGGAGAACATCAACTCAATCTATACAATAATTAAAACATCTTAGGAATAATACTAGCATGTTTATACACCCTAGTAGACAACATGGCTGGTTTCCATCACCCCGGAGATCCTTATTTCCCTAATCAGGGGAATAACGGATGGTTGGAAGAATCCGAAGAGGAACCTGAAGAGGACCTCGAGGAGGAGTATGAAGATGAACCCGAGGAAGACCCTAATGAGGAATCCGAAGGGGAACCTGAGGCGGAAGCCGAAGGCGAACCTGCCGAGCCAGTGGTGGACTAGGAAGAAGAGGAAGCCGAAGGAGGTCTCGAGGAGGAACCCAACGACGACGAAGATGGTGATTCGGACACAGAGTCCGAAGTCATCAACCCCCTTTATCCTGTTAGGGTGCCCGCTTATCGGGTAGGCCCCACTGTTCCTACACCCCCCTAGGGTATCGACCTTTGGAGGTGGAGCAGAGAACAGGGACAGTGACCCCCGTTTGGCATGTCACACGAGTTCTATGACCTGAGGGAAGGAGGACCGGTCGATCGTGCTCTTCCGGTCATGGTGAGACGATTGCGGAACACTGGCGTCCTAGCTCAGAGCACCGCCGATCAGATGCACCAGATGCGGACTAGGGTCGAGCATGCAGAGCAGGAACCGCGAGAGGTTATCCGAGAGTTCCACATGAGGCAGGCGAGGTGGGAGGCTCGACTTCGAGATGTGGAACAACAAGTGGCTCGTCTTCAGGGAGCGTCCACTTCCTCAACACCACCCCCTGGCACATCCCACCATGAGTAGGACTAGTCGTATCCGTCTTTAATATTATGTTACTAGGATCTATGCTATATACCATCGACTCTATGTTTAAGTGATTACACTACTCATAGAGCCGTTATGCTGCCAAACTTACCCCACTTATGTATGCTCTTTCGAGCAAAGTTTTCATGTATGAAAATGCGGATAATATTAATGGAAAATTTTATGTGTTTTATTGTGATGTTGTAATCTGCTATGTGTTAAATATCCATGATTGTACGCTAATTTGTGAAATTACTTACGTTCGTGCCACACACCTATTTTATAGGATCACAATCTCACAAAAACCATAGGCACTCAACATCTTTTCGTTCCATGACAGAAAGATGACTCAACGACCAACTCGTGGTAACCCTGGGCCAACCCTACCAGAAGTCGACTGAGCTGCATTCCAAGCAGCTGTGTCTACTGCGGTCACCACAACAATGGCACATATTCACCAAGGGAACAACGGAGGGGTCAACGGATAAGGGGCTGGAAGATCAAACAAAGGGATCAATCAAGGACCTACCAAAACATGCTCCTACAAAGATTTCACCAATGCCAAGCCGCGAACCTTTAATGGTACGGGTGGAGTGATAACCCTGAAAAGATGGATTGAGAAGGTGGAATCAGTGTTCGAAATATGTGAATGCCCCGAGGAGGTGAAAGTGAAGTTTGCCGCGCGCACGTTCGTCGACCAGGATCTCACCTGGTGGAATGGACATATAGAGGCCATGACTCTCCTTGTAGCCAACGCTATGCCATGCACGGAGTTGAAAGAAATGTTGATGGATGAGTACTGCCCTCGTGGCAAAATCCAGAAGATGGAGCATGAGCTGTGGGATCTCACCGTCCGAAACTCTGATATAGATGCATACATATCAAGGTTTAGCGAGCTGTCATTACTGTGCCCTGACATGATTACGTCTGAAGGGAAGAAAATCGAACGATTCATCTGGGGATTGACCTCCCCAATTCAAGGAAATGTAATCGCTGCAAAACATAAAACTTTCAACTGTGCCAAGAGATTGGCAAAGAAACTGTACGACCACAACAACAAGAAGGGGTGGAAGCCAGCAGAAGCTGAAGGAGAGAAAGAGAGTGACAACAAGAAAGGAAAGAACAACAAGAGGAAGGGCCGCCAAGGCTCGGAATCGTCCAACAATCAACAAACAGTGACAGTCAATGCTGCAACCACCCAAGTTCCACCCACACCACATGCTCTAGCCTCAGCTAATCCAAGTGCTCCTAGGTAGTATTCGGGAACTCTTCCAAAGTGCAACAAATGTGGTCTCCACCATAATGGAGAATGCAGAGAAATGCATTGCACCAGTTGCAATCGGAAGGGTCACACGTCAAGGTATTGCAGGACCTACCCTCCCCAGAACCAACTACAAGGAAACAACAACAACAATAACTACAACAACAACAACACCAACAACAACGGCAATAACATAGGATCAAGCCCCACTTGCTATGGATGTGGAAGGACTGGGCATATCCGTCGAAACTTCCCCAACACCAACA
This sequence comes from Lactuca sativa, assembly GCF_002870075.4. Taxonomy (NCBI): domain Eukaryota; kingdom Viridiplantae; phylum Streptophyta; class Magnoliopsida; order Asterales; family Asteraceae; genus Lactuca; species Lactuca sativa. Next base: position 305,098,414 of record NC_056630.2, on the reverse strand, counting down.
ACCCTGGGAACGGAGGAACAGGAAGGGTGCTAGCTATGGGTCAAGGAGAAGCAGTTCAGGATCCTGCTGTTGTTACTGATACGTTTCTCCTGAACCACACTTATGCATGCATCCTATTTGATACAGGAGAAGAACGAAGTTTTGTGAGCAATAAATTCAAACACTTGTTAAGACAACAACCCTAGAAGCCTAATGAAACCTTCATGGTGGAAGTGGCTAATGGGAAGACATAATCCACTGGGGAAATCTATATCGGATGTACCCTGGCCTTAAATCATCACGTCTTTCAAATAAATTAATGCCTGTTTCCATTAGGAGTTTTAATGTGATTATCGGCATGGATTTGTTAAGCTCCCACCATGCTGGAATTATGTGTTACGAGAAGGCCGTTCGCCTTCACCTTCCAAATCACGAAACCCTAATTATAAACGGGGAAAAACCCAGCACAAACCATCGCCTTATCTTGTGCATTAAAGCGCAAAAGTACCTACGAAAGAGGGACTTGACGTTCCTGGCTCATATAGTAGACAAATCCAAGAAAGAGGTTAACATTCAAGACATTCAAGTAGCTTGTGAGTTCCCAGATGTCTTCCCTGATGATCTTCCGGGGATACCCCCAGAAAGACAAGTCGAGTTTCGAATTTACCTTGTACCAGGAGCTACTCCCACCGCCAAATCGTTCTACAGATTGGCTCCTTCGGAGATGCAAGAGCTGTCAAGTCAACTCATCGAGCTTCTGGATAAAGGAATCGTCCGACCCAGTTTCTCACCTTGGGGAGCTCCGGTTCTCTTTGTCAAGAAGAAAAACGGTACCTTTCAGGATGTGTATCGACTATAGAGAACTTAACAAGTTCACTGTCAAGAACCGATATCCCCTTCCACGAATCGACAATCTATTTGACCAGCTCCAAGGAGCTAGTCACTTCTCAAAGATAGATTTTTGATCTGGATACCATCAACTCAAGGTCTGGGAAGAGGATATTCCAAAAACCGCTTTCCGAACTCGTTACAGCATTATGAATTTTTTGTAATGCCCTTCGGTCTAACGAATGCTCCTGTCGCATTCATGGACTAAATGAATCGAATCTGCCGACCATTTCTTGATAACTTTGTTATCGTTTTCATCGATGATATCCTCGTCTATTCCCGAAATGAAGAAGAACACGACCAACATCTCCAAAAAATCCTAGAAACCCTGCGAACTGAAAAGTTATAGGCAAAACTCTCTAAGTGCAAGTTTTGGCTCCGAAGTGTGAACTTTTTGGGACATGTTGTTAGTCAGGAAGGAATTCATGTGGATCCCTCTAAAATCCAAGCCATCGAGGGATGGGCAATTCCAACGAAGCCCACAGAAATTCGCCAATTTCAAGGCCTCGCAGGCTATTACAGGAGATTCATCCAAAACTTCTCTAAGACAGCCAAACCGCTTACCATGCTTACACAAAAGGGCATACCCTTCGTATGGACGGACAAGCAGGAAGTCGCATTTCGACCTCTGAAGCAAGCACTCTACAGTGCGCCAATGCTATCGCTACCCGAAGGAATTGAAGACTTTATAGTCTACTGCGATGCGTCAAATCAGGGCTTAGGCTGTGTACTCAGGCAGCGTGGAATGATGATAGCTTATGCATCCCGACAACTAAAGACGCATGAAGTGAATTACATGACCCACGATCTGGAGCGGGGAGCAGTGGTCTTCGCCCTGAAGATTTGTAGGCACTACCTTTACGGCACTAAGTGCACCATCTTCACTGACCACAAGAGTCTCCAACACATCTTGAATCAAAAAGAGCTAAACATGAGGCAACGAAGATGGGTCGAACTGCTAAAAGACTATGAGTGCGAAATCAAGTACCACCCAGGCAATGCTAGCGTGGTAAGTGATGCCTTGAGTCGAAAAGAATACTCAAATCGTCGTGTGAAAAATCTCTCGATAACCATCCAATCCTACCTGACCTCGCAAATCAGAACAGCCCAGTCAGATGCCAGGAAGGTGGAAAACAGAACAAGCGAAGCGTTAAGTGGAATGGAAAAGAATCTCTAAGTGAAAGAGGATGGGGCATATTATTTCATGAACCGCTTTTGGGTCCCTAAACTTGGGGGATTCAGAGAGGTAGTCATGAATGAAGCCAACAAGACGCGATACTCCATCCATCCAGGTTCAGACAAAATGTACTTGGATGTTAAGCAACATTATTGGTGGCCTAATATGAAGGCAGATATTGCCACTTACGTTAGCAAATGGCTTACTTGCGGTAAAGTAAAGGTGGAATATCAGAAGCCCTCAAGATTACTACAACAAGTTGTAATTCCAGAGTGGAAATGGGAAAGGATTACCATGGATTTTGTAACCAAGCCATCCAAGTCGACGGATGGTTTGGACACGATTTGGGTAATAATTGATAGACTAACGAAATCCGCCCATTTCCTACCAATAAAAGAATCATACAAGATGGAGCGCCTGAAAAGAATCTATATCAAGGAAATCGTGAGACTCCACGAAGTACCCATATCTATCATCTCAGATAGAGATAGTAGATTTACATCCCGCTTTTGGCAATTGCTTCAGAAAGCTATAGGAACACAACTTGACATGAGCACTGCCTACCACCCACAAACGGATGATCAAAGCGAGCGAACCCTCCAAACACAAGAAGATATGCTTCGCGCGTGTGTAATAGACTTTGGAAAATCGTGGGATACCCACTTGCCTTTGATCGAGTTCTCATACAACAACAGTTATCACTCGAGTATCAAAGTTACACCTTTCGAAGCATTATACGGGCGTAAATGTAGATCACCGTTGTGCTAGGCGGAGGTAGGAGACACCCAACTAGAAAGAGAACAAATGCCAAACAATGCCTTAACAGGACCGGAAATCATATGCGAGACGACCGAGAAGATAATTCAGATCAGGGCCCGAGTTCAATCATCAAGGGACACACAAAAGAACTACACCGATAAACGACGAAAGCCCTTGGAGTTTCAAGTTGGAGATAGGGTTCTACTAAAACTCTCTCCTTGGAAAGGAGTGATTCGTTTTGGGAAGCGAGGCAAACTAAACCCTCGATACATTGGACCCTTCGAGATTCTTGCCCGAATGGGTCCAGTGGCTTATAGACTGCAACTACCCGCTGAGCTCAGAAGTGTACACCCTGTGTTCCACGTTTCCAATTTGAAAAAGTGCCTATCCGACGAGACTCACGTCATCCCATTAGAAGAAATTGAAATCAATGAGAATCTTCTGTTCATCGAGGAACCAGTTGAAATGATGGACATAGAGGTGAAGCGTACCAAGCAGAGCCGTATTCCGATTATGAAAGTTCGATGGAACGTAATATGCAGACCAGAATTCACATGGGAACACGAAGATCAAATGAAACAGAAGTACCCTCACCTATTCTCGCATTCTCAAATCCAGCATTTAAAAGAATTTCGGGACGAAATTCCCTATAACAGGGGGATGATGTCACAACCAGGAATTTGATGCCTTGTAAACATTAAACAATGATAACAAATGTGAGCCAACAAGGTGAAAGCATGTATGATGCTTGTTCAATAACAGTATAAGTTCATCAAATACTTCATTCAAGCACTAGAAATAGTCAACAAAGAATTGGAAAACCCTTGAAATCCCGGTTTAAGTCCATTTGGGCTAGGATTTCCTTATTGGACCTAATGGACCAATAAGTTTCTAATTTAACTATCTTGAACGTAGAACCCTCAAATGGGCCCTAATTGGACCCATATAGATGAAACTTGTGTTGTTTATTTTTATGCAAATATTTTTTGTAACACTCTAAAAATGCCAACCAATTTAAACTTTTCAAAACAACCCAATTTCATAATGTTATTACAAGAAGGTTTTCAATACATTTATCATCAGAGTATTTCCCAGAAACCACATCGTAAACAATAAAACTCGAGGAGCGGTACAATCATGCCTGTGCCTTGCCACTGTCTCCTGAAGTACCTGAAACATTTAAACCATAACTGTAAGCCTGGAAGCTTAGTGAGATACCCCCAAAATACTAACGCCATACAATCATAACCATATCATATAACCGATACAGAACAACCATGCACTTCGGGTCTACTGTGTGACTGGTCCGCCGCACCGGCCTACAGTCCACTTGGTCCACCCACCGAGTCTTGCCATATACATCGAGTCTACAGTGTGACTGGTCGGCCCGCACCGGGCCTTCAATCCACCTGGTCCACTCTCTGAGTCTATAGTATGACTGGTCCGCCCGCACCGGGCCTTCAGTCGGCCTGGTCCACTTTCCGAGCCTTGGCACGTTTGGTCCACCCTCTTGGGCCTACAGCCTATCCGGACCACTCGCTGGGCCTTCGAGATAACCGTTCTGCCCTGGGTATGTTGGCCTACAGCATAAAGCAGGTCCCGCCTCAACCAAACCCCAGTGCAAGAACCATTTGCACATAAGCATACACTCATATAACAATACACATCCAATCAAATCAATATAGCAGATCACATATCATAACATCATCCTAACCAGGATACCGACCTAACCGGTCACTAGTATATCATCATCCTATATACTAGGATCCCGACCTTAACCAGGTCTCTAACATATACCATCCTAACTACCACGATGCAACATATCAAAGCAATAACATAACAACAATACTCAGATTAAAATCCGATAAAGGGCCGACCTTGGTGCCTTAGACCCTGTTGATATAGTGAGGATAACTCACCTCGCGACTACTGACTGAAAAGGATAAGATCACGCTGCTCCAACCTCCGACACGAACTCCACCACTGATCAATACCAAAAGACTGAACTCAATTAATACCCATAATTAACAAAATACCCCTGGAAGACAACTGGTCAATTCTTGGTCAATGTCAAAGTCCTCAATCAAAGTTAACCCTCCTGACTGACTCTACCCGCTGAGTCAACCCGCTGACTCGTCGAGTCCCCATGCTCCGAAACTCCCATAAGACGACTCAACTCGTCGAGTCGCCCCAAGACTCGCCGAGTCCCACAACTCTAAGTCTAACCGCACTCAACTCACTGAGTTATCCCTTAACTCACCGATTCACACCTTAACCAGAAAAGGTTAGGACTCTACGACCAAACTCGTCGAGTCCAAGAACAGACTCGCCGAGTCCAAGGCAACATTCAACGTACTCGCCGAGTTGCTCTTCCAACTCGTCGAGTTCCTGCCCATCTTCATCCAACTCACCGAGTACCTCTAGTTCTTAATCCATACAGTGGCTTTCCAAGCCATGCAGGGGCTCCAAACCATAGATCCACTCCCCTACAACCCATCCATCACGTAAAGTGCAAACTTTACGTGAATCCAAAGAGATCTAAGCATTTAACACACTTGCGCTAAGTTTTGGGATAATGGAACTTCTCTAACAACTCTCATACAGGAACTTTATGACATAAGGGACCATCATAAGCTTAGATCTGAAGTAGCATCCTCGGATCCAAGCTTCTATCTCGAATTGGATCTTATATCAATCACCATACATGAATCCATGAAGGAATAGCTTAAGGAAATGGTTCCTTACCCCTGAAATGAGCCCAACCAACTGTAGATTTCTGATCTACCCAAGTTTCCTGATACAAGCCTCCAACCTTCAAGCTTCAAGCACCAAAGATCTGATGGGTTTAATACAAACAATCCTATGTGTGCATGCAACCCTAGTATTGGATCTATGTTTTCACTATTAGTTATACAGCTTTATGAACACAAAAAGAAACCTGGCATGCTACTATAATTTTCGAAATTCATATATAAAGCTAGAATACATACCTTTTGTTGTTATATAGCAATAACAACTAGTTCCTTGAATTTCCTTAGCTCTTGAAAGCAAGTACCACAAGTGTAGTACCTCTAATGGAGTCACAAACACCATATGCAACTTGGATGAAGAGGAGAAGAAAGGGAGGCACCAAAAACGGCTGGAAACCCTAATGGAAGACTTGTTCACGTTTTTGGGGCATAGGGGCCCTTTATATACATGTAGGCTATTGGTGATCCATAGCCCAATTATAATTATCTTATAATTACAACTTCAGTCCCCTAAGTTTAATTAATCTCTTTTAGCCACAAAATTAATTAACAATTAATTCTTGACTAATATTAATTAAACAATATGATTTCTCCTTTAATATATTATTCTTATAATATATTAATAAATCATATTTAAACCTTTCTCTCCTTAAATCATCCTACATATTGCAATGGTGAAGGCAACCCAAAAGGACCATGCTCATAATCGGGTCAAGTACATACCAAAATAGTTATGGACTTAGACACTAATCCAACAGTCTCCCACTTGGATAAGTCTAATAACTATTTTCCGTATGACTTCAAAACCTGATCAGCAATCGTAGCTTTCAAAAGCCGCTGTCAACTCTGATCTTATCAGATAGCGTGTCCTCTAGATAAGGGATTATATATTCCTCCATTCTCAAGATATCTTATAGACAAAAGACATGAATTTCAATCATTCTCTCTATACCTTTTCCCGACTTCCGATTCATGACGACTGATAACAGACTACAATTGAACACATCAACTTAGTCCTGGCTTGGCCAAGCGCTTAGATGTCATCACTAAATCATCGAGAGGCCCACATATATTGCTTTTATCCCACTTTGGGTAAAAGGAATGGATAAACTTCGACTCAAATGCTCGCTTGCATTTACTGATCGAATCACACACAACAATAAGTTTTATAACACCAAGTTACCGGTGCGTTTACTTATTATCAATGTGTAACTGACCAACAAATAACAACTCACACGTCTCGGTTTCAAGAATATACAATATTATCGTCTCACTAATCACTCGTGATAAAACCGTGAAGTGATCCAAGTGAGCGTGGGTTTAATCCAATACTTTAATCTTATCAAAGCATTCACGAACTCTGCAGCAAACTTGTGCCATGTCTAAACACTTCAGACAATCTACAGACAGATTCATGACAGTCTTTATTCATACCTACTCCCAACGTATGACCAACTGTGGATGTTTGAATAACCTAGTTATTCTGGAAGTCAAAACATGCAAATTGAAACATGACAACAATACTTAATCCTATATGGCCCCAAACTTGTGAGAGTAAATAAAACCCTTCTATTTATCCACCATATTGATTACTCATTATTTATCATTTAATGTTTCGGATAATCAACTCATTACTTGAATCATACCAACAATTGTCCCATGCTCTAAACATGCACACTTTGTTTCCTATGGTCCATGCTTTGTGAAATAGATCACCTGAAAACTTTTCCAATGATGCTCATTTCACAATTCCTTAATCCTAATTATTAGTGTAGGAACACAAGGTTCTTGCCACTACTATAATATGCTAGATTCTAACATTTTACGCAACGATCCTTTCGTAAAGTCATAGCACAAAAATCACCAAGACTTGGCTAATGAAATTACAAAGTGCTTTCTTAGAAATTGTTACAAGACAATTCCATAGATGTGAAGTCTCACATTCAAAGTACATTCCTTTGAACATCCTTCTTGCATAAAAGTTTCTAATCTAGGCATAGACTCTCAATATCCAACTCCCAATATGGAAACATTTCCACATTTGCCATATGACAACTCGTTCTTAATAGAATCTTATCTATTCGTAATAATGTCGATATGGTCCATCCAATACCATACTTTCAACTACTTACAAACGATCAATCCTCAGCGAACTTTGGATCATCCTTTGATAGTTGTTAAATTCTTTCAGTCAAAACCAATTCTATTCCTTTTTCCCTCTTAATGCGCTAGACATTTGGAAAATTTTAGAATGGTAAAATACTATAGCATTTACAATCGATCCTATACCCGAAGCGTATGGGACACGATGCATAATGTCTTACATAAAGATATGATACTTTACCAATCTTTTGCCATAATATTTTATGTGTCATGTTCTCACAATTCGAACTATGAAGAGGGATGCCGTAATCATAATCGAATTTTAAGAACACACAATGTATCCTTGGACTGAAAATATTAAAATTTCTTAATCTAAGCTTTAGATTTTGAAACGGAGTATAATATTCTCTCCCTTAATTATAGCAAAACAACTTTTCAACCCATGCAACTTTGCAAATGGAATCTTTGTTTTTCTATAATTAATATTGCTAACTTGCAATACTCGCCATAACAATCATACAAGCATAACACTTATGCTCCCACTATCATGATGATTATCATATAAGCATAACATTTATGCTCCCACTAGCTTTGACATGTATTCAGAAAACAAATGAACTTTCAGAAAACAATGCCTATTGAATCTCTGAAATCCATATTTCTAATACCAGATGCTTCGATAAGCCTTTATCTAAGCTTCTTAACCTTATACACCTTTGCCTTAGATAGCTCATATGTGTGTTTAAACAATTCATAGCTTATGTTACTAAGTTCCAAATGTTGAAACTAATTTCCAAATCTCACAATTCGAACTATGGAAAGGGATGCCGTAACCATAATCGAATTTGAGAATACAATTTTCACAATTGCTATCTTCTTAAAATCTCTCTTAGTGAAAGCATTTCCTCACAGTCATTTTCATGAAGGAGGGAATCTTATGACACTTAGATTTTATGGTGTATGAGTTCCTATCCATGTGAATTTGCCAAAAACAAGGTTTGCGACAAATCCAAACTCATATGGACTGAACTTTCTTAATCTTGATTTCTTGCCCTATGGTAACACGAGTGCCCACCACGCCTTCCAAGTAGTTTAGTAACTTGTCCTTACATATCAATTTACTTTCCATCGACTAAGTCTTTAGTGTGTATTCAAATGAGAACTCATAGAACTCATATACACAATTAACTCAATTGGAATGGCACAGAAACAAAACAATGTCAGCACGATAGGTTGTAAACCTCAAGTCGTGTGCTAGTGATGATCGATAAGGTTTATTCTTGATTTGTTCTTGAAACCTTTTCAAGACCATTAAGACTCCCACTGACTTCTTGACATATAAGATTCTCTTGTCAATAAACATTTCTTGACAAACAAATATTCAATAGTTAGTGAAGCATTTATCAAGACAAAACACTTCACACAATTGGTCCTAGTTGGTCTTTGTCTTATCCAAGACAGCACAACTTACCAATTTCAAATGTGCAAGAATAAGAAAACTTTTCCAAATTCCACATTTGATGAGTGTTATAAACCTACTTAAGACTTTTCACTCAATGTCACAATCTTGACTCTAAGACTTGATATTGGAACGAAGTATGATTGACTCTTTGATTTAACCATTTCTACAATTCTCAATTCCTCTTCTTAGACATGCAATCGCACTAAGACTCACTTAGAGGATCAATTGAGACATGGTTCTTAATCATAAAGACTTATCATAAAACACAATAAAAGGTACTCTCCCTTCTTCTTAGAATAGAGAAACTTTTATCTTTCTGCCTACTTGATTCTTCTTTATTCGTTCTACTATTCATTGAAACTCTTTCAATCAACTTAGAATTATACTTAATCTTATAAGTATAACCATATTTACTAAACTTTAGTAAATCATGACGAATATCTTTGTCACTCTTGTGGTAGACTTGATCAACGTACGACCTAGTGTACTCGATCTCCTAGTCCTTCAATTGACACTTTGCCAAAGAATTAGTCTAAGGTTCCCAAATGTGAAAGTTTTTCATTCATCATACAATGCACATTGCATGATTCCAAGATTCTGTCTAATTGAAACTTGGGTGATGAGAAACTCTCCCTATTTGGTAAAATTTTGACATTTCCACAAATAACACAATTAAGAATCAAATCCATTATTGCTAATAATAGAAACATTCAAACATCAATTCTTTCATACATGCCATTGTAAGGATAAATAAATAAGATAAAGTCAAAATTCATTTTATTGCGGAAAAAATTTTATCCTTACAATTCAACTCAATTGAAAAACTATGTTATTACATATTTCTTAACAATCTATTCTAACTCCAAGTAGTAGCTCAAGAATCCATTCTTCAAGTAATGCGATCGAAATCCATTTCTTCATGATCAGATTCAGCTCACTTCTTTTCTCAAGCTTCCTCTCTTTTCTTCGATCCTACAAAACATCAAAATGTAATCTTATCACATCATGTATTAAGAATCTAGAATAGGAACTTAAAAGAGTTAGTTAATGGATTTTACCTGAAGCAGAGTCATACGTCTTGACTCTCCCATCTCTTAGATCTCTCAGATAATTAGGGCAGCTTCGTTTCCAATGCCCCTTCTCTTGGCAATAAAAGCAAATAGACTCCTTTGGCACAACACATCGGACAATCACAGATTTAGTTCTTTCTGGACTTCCAATGTTGCCAGTATCCATTGAAGTTTGGGAGTTTGATTCACTGGACAAATTTGCTTGACCAGTACGCCAAATCATTGTTGATTCAGCAGCTATAAGCAAGTAGGTGAGATCAATTAGGGTCACGTCGTGGTCCATCATATAGTACTCTCTAACGAACTCACTATATGATTCAGGAAGTGACTGAAGAACCCAGTCAATATCCAACCCACTTGAAATCTCGACACCCAACATGTTTAACCTATCAATGTACGACTTCATCTCTAAGACGTGCGCACACACAGGTTTCCCATCTTCGTGTTTACTTGCCAAAAGGGCTTGAGTGAGCTTGAACTTTTCAAGCCTTTGAACTTGTGGGTCAGGGAGAATAATTGGAGGAGGTGGAGGAAGTGAAGCATGACTCTCATTTCCTTGATCGTATCTCGGAACGTCATCTTCATTTGGAAAGCTCGTTCCAAAGGATTTGGGAAGACCATTGTAAGACGTAGACATCTACAAAATAGGAGAAAATTCAAGTTAAGTTGTTTAGAATTCTTGATGTAACACCCAAATGAAACATCAAGCTAGGATCCAACACAATACTCTACAACCTAGAAGAGGGATGCCGAAATCTAGTTGTAAAATATTTGAAGGTAGGTAAATGACGATTTACCAATTTCCACCATGAAAAACGAAAAGGAAGATTAAGTTTTAAATGAATTGAAACTCCTAGATCTTTTGAGACTCATTGAACTCTTCAATGGCATGTTTAATCTCGATTATGCCCTACTATTCGTGACTGGGATGCCGAGGATCACAAACAAGGTGTGAATAACCATACGAATCACGTGGTGCACCCAATGCTACAATCACCTAATCAATGTGCCGGTTAGCCACACACGCTCCATTGATCTATGACAAACATCGAGTCACCCTTCGCTACCAATGTCATCCCCAAATTAGTGTGCCGGTTAACCACACACGCTCCACTAACGTTTGACAAGGGTACAAAGTGTAATTCCATGGGTTAGCATACAATTTCACATTTTGCCTAAAGTAACTATGATTTGGGAATTTGAAAAAACAGCATTTAGTTACTTTGTACTTCATTATACTTATAATGGAAGGTTTATGTCCTATCCTACCTGTTCGGCTAACGACCCTCCACTAGTCAAGAGTGCGGTGGGTAAGAGTGGATACCCATTCAATCGCCATTTTATAGGCAATTTCCTTAAACACCCCTTATAGACCAGCTTCGTGAATGAGGCCTACTAACGGTAAGACTGACTGTTTACTCATACATATATAATATTAGACTTTTAATGTCATATATAGTATAGGGTGTATTTTACACTTTTAAAATACTAGGTGGTTTAAATTATACTTTTAATTAACCAAAATCATTATGGATTTATTAAATCTCTTTTAATTATACACTTAATTAATTTAATAAAACCATAAGGGTTTAATTTGAACTTTTCAAAATCAGGGTTTTGGATTTTAGACTTTCAAAATTAACTTTTAATCAACAATTTAAATTCCAAAACTTGAGGGCAAGTTTTGAAACTCTTCAAAACAATTAGGTTTTAATCTCACTTAAAATTTTGAATTTTGAGACATTTAAATTAAAGTTTTAAATATTAAAACTGTTGATTTAATAATTACCATAAATTAAACAATTAATTTAAATTATTAAATCACAAGGGATTATCTAGATCATGAGGATAATTACCAATTATACATCTAAGATATCCAAATCCCTTGAATCCCTCTCTAAATCTCGAAAATAAGGGATGGGATAATTCAAGATCTTTAATTACCATATTAAACAATTAAAAGATAATTACAAGATATGGGATTATCCAAATCCCTAAAATTTAGGATCTAACCTTGGGGAAGGAGGTAATTTCGAAATCCAAGGGTTGGAAACCCCTAGATTTCAAAATCTTGGAGGCTAAGGAAAGGATTTGGGAAACCCTAGCAAAAATCGCCATCTAGGGTTTAGCAACCCTAATTGCGAAAAAATACCTAGCCTTTAGGGTTCATTAGCCATAAACCCTAATATGACAAGTTCATAAATTTGAATAAAAGCTAATAGAAAACAAAAACCAATGGCTTTGATACCACTGATGGGTTTAATACAAACAATCCTATGTGTGCATGCAACCCTAGTATTGGATCTATGTTTTCACTATTAGTTATACAGCTTTATGAACACAAAAAGAAACCTAGCATGCTACTATAATTTTCGAAATTCATATATAAAGCTAGAATACATACCTTTTGTTGTTATATAGCAATAACAACTAGTTCCTTGAATTTCCTTAGCTCTTGAAAGCAAGTACCACAAGTGTAGTACCTCTAATGGAGTCACAAACACCATATGCAACTTGGATGAAGAGGAGAAGAAACGGAGGCACCAAAAACGGCTGGAAACCCTAATGGAAGACTTGTTCACGTTTTTGGGGCATAGGGGCCCTTTATATACATGTAGGCTATTAGGGTTTACAACTAGGAAACCCTAATTTGACTGCTTAGGCCCTAAGCAGCCCATGGACTCCTTAAACATATCCCTTGGACGATTTCTAATGGGCTACCCATAGAATTCGTCCAACCTATATATTATTTGGTGATCCATAGCCCAATTATAATTATCTTATAATTACAACTTCAGTCCCCTAAGTTTAATTAATCTCTTTTAGCCACAAAATTAATTAACAATTAATTCTTGACTAATATTAATTAAACAATATGATTTCTCCTTTAATATATTATTCTTATAATATATTAATAAATCATATTTAAACCTTTCTCTCCTTAAATCATCCTACATATTGCAATGGTGAAGGCAACCCAAAAGGACCATGCTCATAATCGGGTCAAGTACATACCAAAATAGTTATGGACTTAGACACTAATCCAACAAGATCCTCCTCCAAGCTCTAATTCACTCAACAATGGGGTCTCCTCACGAATTAGGGTTTTCTGGATCTCAATGAGTAGCAAAGAGGCTGAGGGGGAAAATATAAGGTTCCTTATATAGGGTGCAAACCCTGAAAATATGGTTTCTCATTCCAGCACCAACTCACCGAGTCCAGCCGCCGACTCGTTGAGTCGGTCACTAAACGTGTGACCAAAATCGGGACTCGACTCGCAGAGTCTCTCCATGGACTCGCCGAGTCTATCATTCTTAATTACACCAAGCACCCTGAACTTGCACTTCTGAATTCGGGGTGTTACAATTCACCCTCACTTAAATTAGGCTTCATC